>NW_026623611.1:302555-392355 GCF_030028575.1 Malurus melanocephalus
AGGCAAAACCCAAAGGAAAAAGAAACCCACGCCAGCTGCACCTGATCCCCTGGTTCCCTGCACGTGCCACAGGATGGCTCTTGGGATGATTTGCCTCATGGCCCTCCCAGCACCGAGGTCAAGCTGACAGACCTGTGGTTCCCAGGATGATCCCTCTGGTCCTTCTTTTAGCTGGATGGCACATTCACTGACCTCCAGTCAACTGGGGCTTCCCCAGTTAGCCAGGACTGGGGACAAATGATGGGAAGTGGCTTGGRAAGCTCCCTCAGTGCCCCTGGATGAATCCCCTACACACCTGTGTATGTCTACACATCTCATAGTAGGTCACTGGTGATTTTCCCTTGGATTATGGGATTTCATGCTGCTCCATGTCCCTGTCCTCCAATGCAGGGTACCCAGAGAACAACTGCTGTTACCACTAAAGACTGAGGCAAAGAAGGCATTAAATATTTCAGCCTTTTCCTCACCCTTTGTCACTGTATTTCAGAAAGGACGGGGATTCTCCTCAGCCCTCCTTTGGTTGTTAATATATTTATAGGAACAATAATTATTGTCTTTTCCAGCAGTGGACAGATTAAGTTCTGTTTGGGCTTTGSCCMTTCTGATTTTCTCCCTGCATGACCTCACAACATCCTTGTAGTCCTCATGAGCTGCCTGCACCTTSTTCCAAAAGTCATAAATGCTCCTTTATTCCCTGAGTTCCAGCCAAARCTCTCTGCTAAGCCAGAMCATGGGATGGATTGTCTGCTCCTGCTGTGCCTTTAGGATTTCCTTCTCAAGAATTTCGGTGCCTTCCTGGACCTCTTTGACCTCAGGAGTGCCTCCCAAGGGATTCTGCCAACCAGATTCCTCAAAGGACCATACTCTGCCCTCTGGAAGCCCGAGGTGGCAGCTYTGCTGATCCCACTCCTTGCTCTCCAAGGACTGAAAACTCTGATATTTCACAATTGCAATTAAAGGATCCTGCTGAAATTTGTAGAGGTATTTTTGCAGTATTGAAAGTCCTGACTGAAACAGCCCTCAGAAAGTGGGGCAAGAGGGCTCCAGCCACCCTCTGAGCCAGCTGGAGCTGTGCTGAGCAGGAATCCCCTGAGCACAGGAGCTGGCACCAGCGAGGTGCCTGCAGGGCCAAGCCTTGGGGGAAGGCTGTTCTGGAAACTTCACTGAGCTCTTTGTGCAGCTGTGCAGAGCTGGGATCAGGGSAAGGGGCAAGGGATCCATCCAGCAGGGGATTTTCTGAGAATAAGATGACCAGTGAGCTAGAATTGCATTTCACAGAAGAAAAAAAAAGKGAAAAAAAAGRATTTCAACACTTGCTCCCTGCTCCGTGTCATAGAAGGAATTCAATCCTGGGTAGCCCCAACATGAGGAGGGGAAGGAGGAGAAGGGAGTGGGGGAAAGGATGAGGGAGAAATGTGGAGAAAGCAGAAGAGGAGTGCCTGAGGCAGCTTGGGCTGGGGCAAAGCCAGCATGCCTGAGGTCAGGCATGGGGAGCACTTAATCCTCAGCAGGGCTGCTCATTTCCTCACTGTTAAAAAAAAAATACATCTATTTACAGGACCTCTCAGGCAAGGGAAGTTCTGTGAATCAGTGTCTGGCTATTAGCTRCTGACCCAGATGAGGGCATCAGCAGCTCGAAGTGGCCCTTTCACGTCAGCCCCCAGGCATCCTGTGAACCCTGTGCCACCAGAGCCACCCCACTGACCCTGTGCCACTGCCACCTCAGCACAAGGGACACCTCTCATGGACCTGAGCTCACCTCGGGGTCTTTGCTTCCTGCCTTCAAGCTCTTCCTTGAAGGTCCTCAGCTTGCTGCAGTGCAAAATCTTCAYGTTAGAAAMCTCTTCAAAAGGAGGGGTTTTCTCYCTGGTTTTCTCTCTGTGCCTCGCTGTCCTTGGAGCTTATCACWGCAACCAAATTTGAACCATAAATTCACAGAATGGTTTGGGTTGGAAAAGAAATGTAAAGATGATCCAGTTGCAACCCCCTGCCATGTTCAGGGACACCTTCCACTACCCCAGGCTGCTCCAAGCCCYRTCCAGCCTGGMCTTGGACATTTCCAGGGATCCAGRRGCATCCACAGCTTCTCTGGGCACCCTGTGCCAGGGCTTCCCCATCCTCACAGGGAACAATTTCTTCCWAACATCTCATCTRAACCTACTTTCTTTCATTTTAAAGCTCCTATTCTCTTTCAGTTTGAAGCTYCTACCCCAAGGTCYCTTTCATCCTATAATAWMTMWSYMRRSMRMSCMMMMMMAMMYMCTGCCACTTTCCAAGACCTATGGATTGCTGAAGGAGACTTTGAGGCTGCCCAGCTCCTGCTGGGCATTAAAGGGGCTCTTCTTTTTCCCTTTTTACAGAACACGAGGAGTTTTTTGAGCTGCCATGAGCCCCACAGTGCCTGTCCCTGTCTGAAGGGTCACTCTGAACTTAGGGTCTCCCAGAGGAGCCTTCCCTGTGCCCCCCAACCCTGACCCCGGGCCAGGGAAGGGTGGTGTTCAGCCAAGTGCAGCTTCCCGGAGTTCCTCATCCCTTCAGCCAGGAAAACCCTCAGAACCTGTGAATTAGAAGCCTTTGGGAATTTGATAAGTCCTAAGTTTTCTTCAYGGCATCTTCCATGAGATGCAGCAAAAGCATTTGAAGCAGCAGCTCAATGTCTCGTGGTTGTAATGGATTTGGGTGGCACTAAGTGCCCTGAAAGTTGATTAATGATCTCATTGAGCCACAGCCTCTGATACTTGGGAAATTTGAATAACGTTTCCAGAAGTACCTAAGTGCTCYTGATATATTTTGCTGCCAAAATTCCATTTATTTCATTTCCTTTTTCCTCCCATTTTCCCCTTTTATTCCCATTATTGTTTCAGGAGTAAAGAAATGTTGTCAGTGTCACAAATAGGTCTGGAGCCATTTGCATACAGCCTTTTGGGTTTTGATGTTGGGGTTTTTTGGGTGGTTTTTTTGTTTCTTTTTTGTTTTGTTTTGCTTGTTGGTTGTTTTTTTGTTTTGGTTTGGTTTTTTTTTGTTTTGGTTTTGTTTTGGTGGTAGTTTTTTTTGGAGGGGTTGCATTTTGGGATTTTTTTGTTTGTGTGGTTTGACGTAGTGGATTTTTTTTGTTTTTTTGCCTCAGTCCTCCCAAGCCACTGGCCTTCACACACACATACCTCTTATCCTCATTTCCACAGTCACTATGGATTTATCAGGGATGAGCTTGGCAAACTTATGTTTTGATAATTTTCCATGGGAAATAGATTTCCTTGTTTTGTTTCTTCTTTTGCTTTTCTGCTCTGGCCACTGCAGTCCTGAGAACTCCTCCTCCTCCTCCTTCTCCTTCTTGTTCTTCTCCTCCCCTAGCAGGACTCTAATGGGAAAAAAAAAACCCTAAATTTGAGGATATTTATGCAAATTAGAGGTTATAATCCATACAGCAGGAAAGCTGTTCATRCACTTCCATGCCATGGGCAACCGTCCTTGAAGGGAAAAAGGAGATTCTGAACTAATGGGAGAGCTTTAGGGTTTGCACCTTCAATTTCTGATTATGGACCTTAGCAGTGCTTGGGAATTGACATAATTAATAAACACAGAGGGCCAAAATGCATGTCTGTGCATCTGGGAGGGATGGGGAACGTGGACACCCAGAATTTGTTGTCTTGYTGTGCCAAACCTTTATTTGGTTCAAGTAAATGAAAATATTTCCACAGGCTTGAGCCAACAGTAATTTTGTTTTTTTTCTGGAAAAGGTTGTCCCTGTGGAAGGAGCACTGTTGCACACTCAGGAATGACTGAGTCCTTTTTATAGCTGCTTCTTGTTTATAAGYAAAAGTACTTACATTAATGTTGCAAAAACAAATAGTTGAGTGTTATTGMATTTTAAGGGCACATTTAACTTGACAGAGCAGCCAAGTTTGTTGACTAAAATGATTTACACAACTCTGAGGCCACTAAACAAGTATTTCTTAATGTCTCAGCAGCAGCTCAAGGGAGCAGAAGCTAAAAATGCTACAGCTCAACAAACAGCTCTGTGTTCTGCTGTTGATAAATACATCGTGCTTCTTTGCAATTAAGGCATTCAGGGGGTGTTTTAAAGAAAAAAAAAAAAAAACCCCAAACAGCAAAAATCAACAAACAAGCCGTAATTAAATAAATAACATGGATGATTTCTGAGTGCATACTCTCCTCTTTCCCTCCTTCCATTTCCCTCACACTACTCCATCACAGCTGCCCAACAAAACATCTGCAGCTCGCCCAGGATTCCCTAAATACCTTCAAACTGGCTGCTGGCTGGTCAAGAGGCAATCCCTGRGGTGGCCAGATGGACCCAGCAGCAGGGACAGGTCACTCCAGGGCTCAGGAATCTCCTTTTGCACAGGCTGATCATCCAAGGTTGCCTGAGGGATGCWGAATGTCGGTGTTTGATGGGAGGTGAGCGTGTTCACACCACATAGAAGAGGTCAGCACGTGGCCATGGAGCCTTCTGAGGAAYTGCAGCCACAGAGGCACCCCCTGATCTGCCAAGCTGCAGTGGGCAAAGCTCCCTGTCAAAGGAAAACTGTTCTGGCAGACGTGCAATGCCAAGCACAGCCRGTCAAGGGACTCATCACCAAGGCATTGCTTGGTCACATCTGGACTGGCAAAACTTCCATGAGAGATTTCAACCAACTCCCTTCTTCTGTTTTTGGAACYGAAGGATAAAATTCCAAGTCTTCCATCATTCAAAGGTCAAAAAGGTGATCTCAGAACCATCACAGAATCATAGACGGGCTTGGGGTGGAAAGCTCATCCAGTTCCAAACCCCTGGCAAGGGCAGGGACACCTTCCACCATCCCAGGCTGCTCAGAGYCCCATCCAACCTGGCCTGGAAGGTTTCCAGGGATGAAGCATCCACAGCTTCTCTGGGCAACCTGTTCCTGTCATGAAGGATCTAAAAACCTTGAAGAAAATGAAAGCAATAATTTTAAAGATTTGAAAAGCTTTTGTCTCTGCCAGAAGTGTTGGAGAGGCRGAATGGGGAAGTGTGCTCTGCAGCTGGACTGAGGCAGGGAAAATATCGAGCAGCACTACCCTGGGCTGTGTGTTTTGGTAATTTCTACGGCCGTGGTTGCCAAACAACAGAGATCCTCAGCGATGTGCTGACTTCCAGCAGGCCTGGTGCAGCGTGAACGCAGCCAGATTTCACAGCTCCAGAAAGAGATGAGAACCAGTGGTTTATGTCATCCAGTCACAGAAAACATAAATATGTCCTAATGGAGGCATGCAGAGTGCTTGCCTGACTTCCTCTCCTAAGCCAGCTGGTTTGTGCTGCTGCAGTGAAAATGGCCAAACCGCTGAATGTCACGTTTCAAGCACACATCTTCCATCAYACACAGCCTGCCTGTTCCCTGGGTTTGCCTTATTTTCTCTGTAAGGGAGCAAGAAAGCTCCACAGTGAGGAGATGGACATCCTGCAGACTTRGYTCTCACTCAGGCCCTCCCCGTGCAYGTCCATCGCATCTCTCCTGTCACAAGGAGGTGGATGCTGCTTTGCCTGCCACGCCATCATTTGCCAGAACCCCTTTTAAATGGAGCAGGCAATGAGCCTGATCCTTAGAATTGTTTTCTTATAATTCTGTTCTGCCATCCCCAGCCAAAGTGATGCMACATCTGTGCTCAAACAGCTCCTACACAGCTGCCTGAGCCCCACTTTCCCCACGAACATTTGGGGAAAGAAGGGAGGAAAACACTGCATTGGGTCACTCTGGCAGTATTTCCATGATGCAGGAGGAAGGCCATGAGCTGAGCTCTCCTTACATAAACACCAACAGGGGATAAGTCAGTACTCTTGAAATCAGGGTGTCACCTTATTTCAACATCAAACCAAAGCTTGATGTGAAAGTTCAGTCAGAGCAGAGTCTGGCTCCACAATTTATAGTATTTATCCAACTTAGGAGCCAGCATGATAGTAAAATGTCTCAGTTGTCTTTTTAATTTGGAYGGTTTATATCCAGAATTGCATTTAATAGTTGGAGGACGGGAGGGAGGGAGGAAGAGTCACAGTTTGGTTTTGCTGGGTGCATAAAGAACAGCCGTTTGGGAATTTCTAGGGGAATAAGACCCAGAGGGAGGCTCCAGAGCAGGGATGAACTCTGGCCTTCGAGTCCAGGGGACAGGAGGGGGAGGGAAAAATACAGAGAAGGGCAAAGGCACTTGGAATTTCAAAAAAAAATGTATGCCACAGGGCAGGAGGCTCAAGCAAGAAAGGCACAGGCCAAGCTTGGCACAGGACCCACAGCTCGACCCACTGCAGTCCTGGGAGGATTCAGGAATTCATCCACAGGCAGCACACTGTGCCTGCACTGCTCAGCTCAGCCCCTCGGTGCCCGAGGAGGCTGCACATCACTCTGTGAGGGATCCAGCCTAAACCCCGGGACCAGGCTTCCAAAATGTGAGTGAGAACACATCCCCACAGCAGCATCCTGCCACTGCAGGATCCCTGATCCCTGCTCCCAGGGAGGCTGCTGAGGGGCCAGCTGGGCACAGGGGGCACTGAACTACCCCAGGTGTTCAGCCACTGAGCCACTCAGATCCCCTCACGGAAAGGTCGCTGTTATTCTAGGTTCATTAATAAAATTATCTCAGACTGGGCTGAAAGCTGTTTCACTGTGGAATCACATCAAATCCACTTCAGTTTGGGGGTGGAGGGTGGCAAAATCTCAACAATTTGCAAATTTCCCCTCTGAGACACATTTGAGCTGTGCATTTGTATTTTTAAATATCAATTTGCACTTCACCTGGAATGGAAACACACATTTACACCCACATGTGTATAAAACACAAGGGACTTTTTCAGAAGATGTTGAAGTGCGGCAGAAAGTTATCCCAAGTCCGTTCAGGCAGGGCTCTGAAATGCCTCTCCTGGCCAGAGGGTATTCCCTGCCCTTCTCTGCTGATGTGGGGGAAGATGATGGCAGTTTGTGTTGCCCAAGAGCTGGACCCCTCAGGAATCACCAAGGACCTTGTGCTGCCCTCCTCAATGTCCTTGGCAGGGATGGACCTGCCATGGGTGAGTCGAGGGAGGCGAGGCCAGGTGACCCCAAGGCAGGAGTCACCAAACACAGAGCTGCTGTGTTTGGGACACAAAAGCCAGGCTGTGACGCAGTGGGGGCTGCAGCTGAAGCATTTGGGGGCAGATTCAGGTCTGGCACATCCCAAACCAGCCCCTGTTCCCGGTGGGCGGCACAGGCACAACGACGCGCTCGGACCAGAACCACGGTTCGGTTCCTTGGGATGTGACCAGATCTAAAGAGGCCTGAGGCTCTACTTGATACCTTTGCTTGGTCTTGGTTATCCAGTGCCAAGATCTTCTCCAGGACACCGTGAMAAATACCTTGTCTAATGGCTCCCCCTGAAAAGCCAGGATTTTCTGCGTCACCGCCAGACGCTCTCGGAGGCAGACCCGAGTGATTCAAGCAGCGAGCAAATGCCAGAAAGGGGATGATTTCACTGCATTATTGAACACATTTTGGGCAGATAAGCCTAGCAACAGGGCCCCTGTCTGTAGGCTGACTCCCAACAATCAGCCACCGCTGTGGCTCCCTGTCATTCAACCGCATGAATAAATAAATGAACTCCTATAGCTTTCCTGCAATATGCAGAATATTAGCAGTGCTTCTCAAGACGGCCTTTATCAAAGAAAGCAGCATTTATGCCGGAGAAATCGATCTAAAAATAAATGATTATTGCTCGTGTATACATAGAAATACCAAGGGCAAGATATGACTTTCTATAATRTGAAATGACTCATTTTTCCCCCGAAGTTTCGGCGAGTGTTGGAGATACCGCTAAGAGTGAATCACTGCAAATGGCCACTGGGTGATTGSCTGGGTTTGGACTAATCCCGAGGAGGAGAACTGACGCAAGGGCCAGGGCCTGGGACTTGGAATGCCTGGGCTATTTGCAGGGCAAGGATGGCAGRCATCAGCACTCAGTTGTCACCAGCAAATCTCAGACTGCTGTGACAGGTGGCAGATGGAGAGACGTGAATGGCCACAGCTTCCAGGGCAGCATTTCTCATGGAAAGTGGGATGAGGCCGAGGGAAAGGCTCATATTGCTTGTGAATATATACATGTGTGCAGTCTCTTGCATAAACTGCTGTAAAAAAAGAAAAGAGCACCTCTGTTATAGATCAGGCAACTAACTCRAACCCTCCTTTGTACTTGCTACGTAAGAGTTTTCTGGGAGTGTAGCTGGGTTTCCAGGCTCCAGAAAAAAACCCCAAAACGTTTGGTGTGTTACTTTCAAACTTTGGCAGCATGAGGGAATTCAGCAATTCTGCAGATATTCATGGGGGGATGTGTGGAGACTTTGCTCTCTGGGTAAAACCACTGCTGGATCAGTGATCACACTGTAATGCTTATTTATTTTTTTTTTTCAGTTAGCTCAGTCAGATTTGTCCTTGGTGTCATTCCCAGGTATCCAGGTCAGCATGGAAGCTGATCACCACCCCAGGGAATGGCACAAGACCCGGGGAGGGGAGAAATTCCCTCTCTTCCTGCCTGCAGCCAGTCTGGCCAGCATATTCCTTGTGACAGCACCAAGGGAAGAGCTTTCTCGTCTGTTCCCCGCGGCACAAATGGAAATTGAGGAGGGCAGGACTGGGCAGGAATGGCTGCAGAGTGCTGAGCAGGCACAGAGCTCATTCCTGACTCATTTCGAGTGCCTCCCCGGGGTGCAGGCATTACACGCACAAATATCAGCTTCGCGCTGGGGACGTGTCCTGAGGAGGGAGGTGAAAGAGAAGAAGACATGACTTTACAGATTAATTCACAGCTTTTTGCATTCTCCMTTTAAGCTGTGGTTAGAGCAGCCTGATGGCTGGGCAGGGAAGGATCCCCAGAAAGCTCCACTTGCAGAGGATTCCAGCAGCTCTGTGAGCGATGTGAGTGTGACTGTGACTGTCGATGGCACATCCCGGCCAGGCAGCATCACACAGGTCAGAATGAGCTGGAACAGCAATGTGTGGATGCCTTGGGATCGGCTGAACACGGAAACTCACGCTCTACCATCCTCTAGGGACAATTCCCAGCCTGCTGCCTGCACTCCATGAACTCAGCTGCTGAACCTGAGTCCCACACAGGCTTTAAGCCTCACTAAGGGACTCGCTGTCTTTCATTTCCCACTCCCAGAGCATGCAGTCAACACAGCCTGCCCTGTATTTTATACAGAACTTCGTGAAAACTGGTTACACTGGGGTAACAGTTTTATTGTGGGCTATAAGATGAAATAAAATTCAAACCAAACCGATTCAAGGAAAACTTGTATTGGAGAGGTGTTTCCTCAGATGACAGAGCAGTCAAACAAAGAACAGAGAGAAACCTCCTTTGACCAAYACAGTCTGCCAGAAAGAATGAAATCCTGGAAGGATTTTGAAAATAAGAGGGAAATGTGGATATTTCCAGTGCAGACACGGGGATTTTGTGTGACTTCAGTATAACCAAAGTGGTTTAACTCCCCCTTTGAACACTCTCTTCTCCCTCCCTCCAAAGGCGGAGAGATGACAGGAACACCTGCAGTTCCTCCCATCCCTGAGGGGCATCAGCAAGTCAAACACACGGGACAAGCAGGGATTTTATGCACATGAATTATTTGCTAGAAACATTCATTTCCACTTGGCTAATTATCCTCAGACCTACTTGGCCGGCTCTAAATTCGTCGGTGATTATGAAACAAGAGCGGGCTGCAGCTGCGGTTCATCCCGTATGCAAACCCTTGGCACAGGCAGGATGGAGTCAGCCCTCGTCCCACTGAGAGWTCCATGCAGCTGCACAGCCACAGCCAGCTGCTGCTGGGGCAGGGAAAAGGGTCAGGATCCTTCACCAGCCCCACACAAGCACCTAAAAGGACTGCAAGACACTCGTTTTTCTGCTGCCATGAAKTTATTCAGTTGCACTTCCCAGTCCCATGGCATCTGATGGTCAAAGCTACAAGGAGAGTCAAACTAACCATAGGAACTCTCMCAAATATTGATATATTTGCAAATATATTTGCAATATATTGATATATTTTATACATTTTTGGAACAGACTCAAACACCCCACACAAACTTCTCAARTAAGTGGAGTCCTCAGTAGCTGGTAACTCACGTGGTTTCCAATGAAATTAAGGTTTCTGGGTCCTTCTGGGATGAATTTAAACCGTTCTGCTCTTAGTGATGCAGCTTATCTAGAGGGAAAGATAAAGTATAAAAAACCAGATGAGCTGGCTGCAAATCCCACCGCACCCCAGCTCTCTGTAATTTCAGAAAAACTGGGTAAGTGTTAAATACAGTTTGTATTTTCCACCAGAGGACATTCAAAGGACAATTATATCAATGAGTGAGAAGAGCTCCTAAACTACACAGGTGAGAGCTATAACCATYTGTAGGGGAGGCAGGAGACTTCAACATAACATTCATATTTAGAGTCACATCTTTTGTATAACAGGTCATAGCTGAACCCTGAAGAACAGATTCTTGCATGAAGAATTTTGTTAAGCACATCCCATTTTCAGTGGCTGAGATTCTCCTTTGGAGAATAATTAAGTATGCAATATATGGTCTAAAACAGCCAGGAAAGGGATTGAAAATACAGAAAAATTGAAAGGAAATTATTTCAAACTGGAGTGCTCTGGAAACTAAGTTATAAATGCTTTTGAGAACCTGCATTTATTACTTGCAATAAATAACTTTTCTTCCAAACACGCCTTTGTGAGAGAGATTAGCAGTGCAAGTGGAGCATATTTCTGCTGTGCAGAAGTTACTTATTTTAGAATAATGGACGTCACAAATTGGCCCTGCATAGCAACACTCATTGGAAAAAGATCACAGCTCCACTTAACACAAAAGTGCAATCTTGAAGCCCATTGAAACTGAAGTCTCTTCACAGGGCAAACACTGAAGTAGCTCCTCATTTGCGTAAAGCCGGACAATTGTTCCACTTCCATACACAAAAAATTGCTTAGATATCTGCTATGCATGGGAAAAGGCTCATTAATCACATTACAGCAAGTGAACATCCCAAGGTTAAATCCTACTGCTGGGGAGCACTTCAGTGGTTTATAAAAGTCATCCAAATGGGATTTGTATCTGCAAATCTTCACGGTGCGGTGAAGATTTGGAGCTTACCTTTAAACTCGGGGCACTTTTTTCTTTTTCCCTGTAAGAAAAGCACAGCTCTGAAAAACAAATCTAGATACATAAGGTTTAATTCTCCACTACATTAAGCCTGTTTCACAGCTGTGTCACTGCAGTGAAAATCAGTGGAGTAGCACTGGTGAAAAAAGCCCCACATAAGGATGATGAGAACTAGCCCAGGCTCTTTTAAAGGCTGTTCATGCAGCCGTTCCCTCGAGTTTTCTTCAAGTCCCTTTGGAAAGCTGCTGTGTGGCAAGAGGATGTAGGGAAAAAAAAGGCTGTGAGATGGCAAACCATTTTCCAGCCTTGTTTGCTTGTTTTATGGCATTCSTGTCTTGCTGCCTCTGCATCATAACTCTGCTTTCCTTCAAGGAAAAGAAAACAATGAGACCTAGATTTATGCTTACTAAGCGARCTGCCTTTCCTTAGAGATTTTTTTTTTTCCCTGWGAGAAGCAATTACACCTGAATTTGTTGCAGTGCTGCTGACCACCCTGGAGGATGTCTGGGWGCTCCGTGGGGCTGGGAGCCAGGGCAGCTCTAATGGGACCAAAGGGATGGGGCTGATTTACATCCACAGGGGATCTGTCTCGGGAGCTTTGCTCTCAGGCAAGTCATTCTGCTTCTGGAGTCTCCATGGGCAGACACTTTGAGTTTCCCCTCAGAAATCAGACAGAGCCGTTCAAAATCTCACAGACCACTTCAAAGTCACCTTGAAACCGCCTGTGAACAAAAAAGGGCAGCTCCTCTGCTTGTCACCAGTCACATGTGTCCCTGGCAGTGCCTCCCAGCCAGCCCACAGCAGCTCCCACCCACACGGCCCCAGGATGTCCTGTGTGGGGCTGGATCACTCTGTCCCAGACACAAACAGCTGATAAGGCACATGTGCTGGGCTCTCTCCTCATTCCTCACACCAAAAGCTGTTCTTTTGTGGTTGGGACCCAGGCACCAGAAGTCTGAGCTGCTGTTTGAATTAGCCACGGGCTCCATGCATGAGATTAGGGAAGACAGTTGAGCCCTGTGGCTCCCCATTGCCTGTTCCCAGTGCTGACACCACAGCTCATCCTCTCATCCACCCTCTCTCCAGTGCATCCTCTCTTGGGGACAGAGGGTTTTTCACATGGCCTCCCTGGCAGGACCTACCCCATCCCAACTCTCTGGGTGAAAATCCATTTGGAGCTTTAAAAGCAAAGGTGCGTTGCAACCGTGTGCCTGCCTTTGGTTTTCCAGATTTTGGGTACAACAAGGCCACGTGGCACAAGAGCTGAGGTTTGGGCTGCAGAGGAGGCTGGCATAGGGCAGCTGGAAAGAAGGAATTACCTGAGCCAGAGGAGCACCTGAGGGGAAGAAGGAGTGTGTGAACACAAATCTGCTATAAAGAGTGTGAGCCACTCCTGCAGCCACAGCTCCGGAGAGCTGGGAAGGGAAAGCTGATGGGATGACTGGGCAAAATCCTGGGGACGAGTCAAGAGCCCTGCAGGGACAGAGCAGWGCAAACACCAGCTTGAATTTTTCACACCTCCCTGGCTGAGCCAAGAAATGTTATTTCTGTGAAGTGCTCGGTGTCACGGCCACAGAGAGCACTCCAAACCCAGATTTGTCACCTCCCTGACACACAGCCCTGTGCCCACGCTGGACACAGCCCTGGGGAGGGGTCTCTGCACCCAGGGGGGGTCTCTGATCACATCCCAGGCACTGATGCCATTGTGGGGTGTATTTGTGTGTAGCTGGCACGGCTCAATCCCTCCTCGTTAGATTAACAACCTCTGCAAAGGCCACTTTGCAGCTGTCACGTCACCCATCCCAGTTCTGGGTCAGACTCTTAATTTTAGCAGCTCCACATACCTTCGGAGCTACTTACAAGGTTAGAAACAGGGGATTTCCAAGCGAAAACTGTGGTAGCCAAACCCACCCTGGGTTTCTTCATTCCAGAGGTGACACAGCTATAACTGGACACTGGCAATGGGAAGATACAGAGAGCCCCACAAGRCATTTGCTTGGGGTTCCTGATTTGATTTCCCTTTGTCTGGAGGGAAAAGTGAARTGCCAGCACTCCCAGGAAAATGACAAAGCACGAAGATGAGCTACAGGGATTCAGCAGTGACAAGATAATGAATGAGGCAGGGAGGAAACTCTGCCTGGAGGGCTCCTCTGTTCATCTGCAGCTGGATGAATTATGGCTCCCCATAACCCACTGGCAACAGGGTGGGCTTGAGATTTTCTGCAGTGTCCAACAAGCTACAAGGTTCAGTCTGTGGGGTCTCGGGGCCAGGGAGAAAGGAATGAGGTGAACAAATTACATATCAGGAATAAATCAAGGTAAAAGTTAGTTTTGTCAGTGGTCASAAGGTCAGAAGGAAACACAGGTGAGCACAGTTATAGCCATTTCTAATTCGGGTATTTCCTTCCCTGGTGTGTGAGGGAACAGCCACACGAATTCACCCAGCTCCCACCAAGCTACACTGCATTGAGTGGAACAGACAGCTCCAGCTGATGCCTAAAATCTGGTTTACCTAAAACAGAGGCCAGATAAAATCCAGAGAACAAAAAGCAGTTCTATTCATTGCAGGGCCTTCAGGTACATTCAGGGCAGTCCCAGCCCACCCAGGGGCTGCACCCACAATGGACAATGGCTCACGGGCTTTTCACCCTTTATCAGTTTTGTCCATTTTCACATCGGGGCTGAATCCTCCAATTGCAGCTGCAGCCAATGCAGTCATTCACTCTAAGTTGGCTGCCCCCAATTCTCTGTTGTTTCCATCTCTTGGGGCCTGGCACAGTGAGGTGTCCTTGAGTTTGGGGCTGCAGAGGAATTGTTTTGTCAAAAAATGGGAGAACAGTAAAGAATTACAGGAAAAAAAATACATGAGAAATATACAAGCTAAAATCATAAGGCATCACAGCACTGACCTTTGAAGTACCACAATCCTTTCTCACCACTCTGCAAACAAAAGAGCCTTCTAGGGACAGGCAGCTGGAGACACCCAGGCCATGTCCACCACTGTGCCCAGGTCCGTCCTCTGGCACCAACGCCAGCCAGCATGAGATGCTCCCAGTCTGCTGAACTTCCTTATCTGCCAAAACAAGGCAGTTTCATCTCAAATGTCTACCAAGAACAGTCTCCAGGCTCTGCTGGTTTCTGAGCTGTCTCTGGGAAACATCTGAAGGACCACAGATGTGCTTTGGACAGCACGGATGACTCAGCCCTGACGTCTGGGAATGTGCCCTGCCATCATTTAATGAAGAAGCACAGAAGTAGCTTGAGGTGCTGAAGTCCTGGAGCTCCAGCCAAAGGCAGGGGACAGTTTCAGGCAGCCCCTGGCAGCCGGCCCTTCCRTGGCTGGAGCATCCCAGAGAACAAAGCAGCTTTCTAAATGTGCRACACCACTGCCCCAGAGCATGTCTTGGGTGTCTCTTATCTGCTGCTAGAGAATGGTGTGGGAGTGAAACATCCTTTCTCACATCCCCCTTGCACCCTGGTTCCCACACAGAGGAAATCTGAGGGCACAGGCTGAGCTAGACCTGTGTCACAGCTTGTGGAAAACGGAGACGCAGCTGCAGTGATCCAGGAGAACCGGGAAATATCCTCTAAAAAACTCRACCTCTCCTCATGCTCTCTGAAGAGCTCTAGCTCACCCTGCCTTTTGCTCCAAATTTCTGGCCARTCCTCTGCTGTGGTTGGGTCATGGAATCAACCCCCATCTTAATTGCAGAGATGACAGCACGTCACTAATTAGTGRCAGCCATGTCAGCCTCACAGCAGGGAGCTGCACACATGCCGTGAGTTTTTAACATGGCTCAGTAAACAGTGGTGATGAAACATGGTAAAAAATGCCAAATGTTTAGCACTGATATGATGCCCAGACAGGTTTGAGTGCCTTTGGCAGACAAGGGAGAGGGTGAGCTCCTTTTCTTTGCCATCACAATAACCCAGTGGCCTCACTAGAATCGTATCTGCAAGATCTCAGAACTAAGCAGGATGTCCTGTTCATAAATCAAATCCCAGCAGGCCTCTCCCTCAACAGGCTTTTCCCTTCCTGGACTGGACTTTCTGGAAACTTAACATTTAAGAACCTAATCCTGCAAACATTTGTACGCATGTTTTCCTACCTAGAGGCCCCATTACTGAAGTCAGGTCTACGCACCAGTGTTGACCAGGAACAGATTTTGTAAGTTTTCTTCTCAGTGCGTTACCTTTTCCTAAACAAGTATCTGTATTTTTCCACATGACCTCATAACTCTGGGGCAAAAAGGGAACTGTATACRCCCACTGAGTGACTTTACAATCAGTTGTCTCAGCTGCCTTGCCCTGTACCAGATTTGGGATGTGCCCTGTGGAGTACCTCAGATATAGCTTGAGCTGGGGTTGCACTTCCCTCCCTATTATTTAAGCAATAATAGCTGATGGGGAGGGTAYTTCCTGAGAGTCATCTGGAGAAAATGAGGGCTCTGCCTCAGGGCCATAATTCAGTGAGGAATGTGCTGCCAGGATGTCAGTCCCACCCTGTCCCCCTAYGCTGGGCCCACCGTGGCTGCTCGGTGTGGGGTTTTCAGGTGCAATAAATAGTCAGAGCCACATTTGGGTTTTCCTCAGCGAGCTCCTTCCCAGGTTTCCAGCGTGACGGGTGATTTTGGAGGCACAGAAAGCTGTCCCATTTCCAGAGGGAAATTTTGCCCCAAAGACTCAATGCATCATAGGGTGTCAGGCTGCAGAAGGGRAGATAAATGCAGTGTACAGCAGACAAAATGCACAGTCCATGCAGGATTGCTCTCATGTGCCACATGTCCATTGCTGGGTCTCCACAGGACACACAGGAAGATCTGTGAGCAGCAGGGGCTGCACTCAGCAYTTGAAAAATCCCTGCTCTATATGGGAACAAATTCACCAATCCAAGAACACACTCAAAGTAACTGTTCTGAGCCATCCATAAGCCAAATTTCTGGCTATACTGAATTCCCAGAAAGGTGCACGGCAATCAGAGCTCACAGAGGAATCTGTGCAATTATTTTATACCAGCATTTCTTTGACTGATGTGTTCTTTGCTTTTCACTGAACCTATTCTTGCTTAAAATGTTTATGATCACAGGACTTACTCTTCTCAGCAGTTACACAAACATGTGCATACACATATACATGCATAGGTATGTACTTTATACTTTCTTTTTTCTTAACAGAGAAATAAAATTTTAAAAGAGCCAGGGGGATTTTAAAAACCTCAGATTCCAATCTGGGAAAACAGCAATAGAGGATAAGCTGGGGAGAGTTAGTTTTGTCAGCTTTATTCATGTGAACCATGGGAAAGAGAAAATGTTTTTTCAGATCTGTACCCGTATGACTGCAAATGATGCAGCACAGCTCTGGCAGCCTGCAGAGCTCATTGCCACAGGACAGCAACCCGTTCTYGGGCTGGGTAGGATTGATGTGGACTATTTGGAGCTATGGGATATTCTCTGAAATCGCTGCTTGCTGCTGCAAATTGGAACTTTTCTCCTAACTCAGCCAGAGAGCTGTTGCCATCAGCAGAGGTCTCAGCTGTTGAGGTCTCTGTGGACACGAGGGCACCAGGACGAACCACAGACCGTGGTGACACAGCACAAGGCCATCAGCAGCAGTTCCAGCTCACACAGTGACACTGCCCTCCTCTCTTGTCCCCTGTGCCACCCCCTCACACCACCAAGTGCTGCTGTCGACGGGGCCACCTTTGGAACTGGCTTAGGGAATGGATCCAGCAGGAAAGCAATTAGGGAAACTGCACAGAAAACCCACAGCAAGGAATCCTTGGGGTTTGACCCAGCGCTAGCCAAAAGCAGCATAGGAAGGGGCAGGAGAGCCCTGGTGCGAGGYAGAGGTGAGAAATTGGGGGTTTCCATTGCTGGCTGTGCTGCTAAAGCTGTCAAACAAAAGCAGACGTCACACAAAAGCACAGCTCATCAGGAACAGGACAGCTGCAAGTGATGCCTCTCCTGAATGTCCTTCTGTCCTAAAAACACCCTAAAACCACCGTTCTCAGGGATTTCCTGAGCCAGCTGCAGTGCCYATAACCCTTCTGGTGACGCTCAGTGGATTTCCCTGCACAAACTTGTCTACACCAGTGGATCCACACAAGCTGCCTGAGCATCTCCAACACCCYCTTAAGGGAGCGAGCTGCTCCATCACCGAGCCATGGGATGGGCCCAGGCAGGGAGCAGAGACTCGTGTGCCTCCTGGGGCTCCACAAGGCCCTGGGGTCAGGCTGGCCCCTTGCACTGGGCATGGTGGTGGGGCTGTTATGGGGCAGAAGAGACACCGCGGTGCCTTCTCCTGCCAGAGCCAAGGAATGTTTGCCAAAAGCCAAGGGGGCAGCTCATGCTGCAGAGCAAACAGGGCTCAGGAACAAGTGYCTGTCCCCCTCCTCCTCCTAAAGAAAAGTACCTATCCCCCACATTTTGAGCATTTTCCCAGAGAGCCTTTGGTGGTGTTCCCTGCTGGAAATAGGAGTCAGGTTCAGGGGCTGTGTTTCCACCTGGTGCAGCTATTTCTGCCTGCACAGACACACCACATGGGAACAACCTGCCTGCAAAGCACAGGCTCTGGCTGTTGCCCTAGTGCTGATGAAATGCACATTTTGGGTGGGAATGTCTGGGCTGCTGCTGAGGCGAGTTATGGCAGTGTCAGGTCGTCCAGCATCCACAAGGTTTTGACTTCTTTGCACCTGCCACTTGAACAGCCTGGCATTTCACACTTCCACTGGACAAAACTCTGAGCCTTTAGCAGAAGCTGGATTTTCCAAGAGGCCGAATCCCCTGCCCTGATGAAACCAACAGCATTTCTACATTCACTTCAGTTTGTGTTTTTTTATTTGAAATTGCATCTACACCCTGGAGTGGCTGAAACTCTGGATGTACAAATCAATTGAAACTGAGTCACTGGGCTTGATAAAAGCAAACAGACGTCATCATAACGGGAGTGAAACACTGCTTCAAGCCTCAACCACCCTGCTGGGTTACAAGATTAATTAGAGGAATGTATGAAACTGAAATGAATAAAGCAACCATTAAATGCGTTGCTAATATTTAAAGGACTTGGCCTAAAAAAGAAAAACTAGCTAGTGGACRAATGTTTACATTGTAAAATGTAAATTTACAGTGTTAACTTACTCCAGAAGGAACAAACAAATATTTTAAGCGGGAAAGAAAAATGCACATACTTTCAGCAAACACTGACATCTTCTTACACTGGGGAAATTCTTGTCGTGCTTAACCCAAGTGTGACACAATGCCTTGTAATAATTATCCATTACTGAGGCTTATCTGGGCTTGCTGATAGCCTGGTGTTCCTGTAGCACATAAAGCARGGCATATCTCACCCCATTTATCTTGGGCACCACTGTATTTAATCCCTAGGAGGCCCAAGTGTCTAAACCAAGAAACACTTGGGTGCTTTGAATGACTCACTTGGGGCTACAGTGAGTCTTTGCAGAGCTGACAAATACATCAACTCAGATGCCTAAAGCAGGGCAGGGTGAGTATTCACTAAATATCYATCTCAGGAGCTGAGAGTTTGGTCCCCTTATTCCAGTCTCACAATGGGAAAACCACTGCAAGTGATTGCCCACAAAAACTCAAAAAATTACCTAGAAAAAAAAGTCAGGATTTCTTTTAAATCATGAAATCTGTGGTGTCTCACAGGCAGACGCTCCAGTACTGCTGGGAAGTGGAACCTGTGCTGAGAATGGGAGAGAGGGAGGGTAGATGGTGACAGAGAGGACAAAACCTCTTATCCAGGCTTATAACAAAAGGTATAGTTATTGATGGTACAGGCTTGGTTCAATTGATAGAAGTTTCACCTGTTTCTGCCTTTTTTTTGTTCAGAGAGCATTTACATCCGGTTGTATTTGTTTTACATGTCTTTTATACTAATGTGTAGAAGGGATAACACTTCCCTCTCAACACAATTCCTTTTATTAGGCATAGGTGTTAGAAAGTATAAACTATTTATCCTTCGAGAGCAAAAAAAAACCACCTTGTTATAAATTTTTTTTAAAAGTCAAGCAGCAGAACTTGAAGGTCTTTATTTTTATTCCTTAAGCCCTGGTCTGTAGTCCAAAAATTTAAGAATATTGTTGAAGAAG
Source organism: Malurus melanocephalus (assembly GCF_030028575.1). Classification (NCBI taxonomy): domain Eukaryota; kingdom Metazoa; phylum Chordata; class Aves; order Passeriformes; family Maluridae; genus Malurus; species Malurus melanocephalus. Next base: position 321,810 of record NW_026623611.1, read on the forward strand.
TCTTACAACAGATGGATGGGGAACAATGAGAAGACAGGAAAGAGAGTAGTGAAGACAAACAACCATGTTATATATACTCTTCTCACTTTCAACAGACCCACATTTTCAAGCCACAGAATGCAATTTTCATGCTGTCTCTAGACATAAGGATAACTGCTCTTCAGGAGCTACTTTGTGTGTTAAACAAATATGACATTTACAGATTGTTTTCTCTCAGTACTTATTTGTTATGTCCTGAGCTAATGACCTTAAAAATCGTTCTCTCTGATGGCGTTAGGGTGAGACGATTTCCAAAAAAGCATGAAATTGCAATAAACTGACAAGTTTGCACAGGTGCACTGGAGATTAAGAGATCAGCCACAGAGCCATTAAGATCTATGGCAAAATGCCCAATGGGACCAAGATCAAACCTTTGGAGTGTTTTATAAAAATGTCATCATTAGGAGAGAGATGCCTTCYCAGGAGYTCCATGTAATGCTGGATTTTAACCRTACCCTTCCRCAGAGCTCCTCTGAGATGGCAGCTGCTGGAATTTCCTGTTCATCTCTAAATAGATGGAGCAAATATTCATTCTGCTGGAGCAAGGATCAGGGGCACATCCTCACTGAGATGCACTACAGAAGCCCTCAAATTCTTCCTCACCTGCACGGGGTGAGGTGCAGGAGYTCATCTGTACTCACTGCACAGGGACATATTTTTACCTACTATGAAAAACTCTAAGGAGACAGCTCTTGGGGAAAATGTGGCCATCAAAAGGTGGATTTCTCATCAGTGACTGCCTTCTTTGCAGTCACACAAGTTTCATTCTTACCCCACTACCTTACCACCAAGAAGGACTCTGTCCCAGGGGATTTCCACTAGCTGGTGTAGCAAAGGTGATGCCCTGAGATGCTGGTCTGCACAGAGAAGGTGAGGAAATAAATCAGTTTTCACAATCTCCCACTGCTTTCCCTGGTATTTTCCTGGAACGACAGGCAAGTTTCCTTTTAACTGCCTGGGAATGAGCTCCAGAGCATCCCAGCCCCACGTGCCAAGAGAAACACTCCAAAGTGCACAGGGAAAYGCAGAACCCTTGGTACAGCAGGAATTCCTTTGCAGTGCTCACATGCCTATGTGACAGGTAATGAGCAGAGCATTTTCSATGGCCTGGGAATGCCTTTCAGTGCTTTTCATCTGGAAAATGATATCATCAATGCTGAGGTTACATTTTGCTTCAGTTCTTTCTTGGCAAACTCCCATTTCTGTCCTTTTGTGCTGTTGGCTTTGCTCTTTATCATAAGTCTTACATGGCAAAAAGGAGAACAAAGAGAAAGAGTAAAACCTAACCGAACTTCTTTTCCTCAAACATTCCACATTGCTTTTCTCAAGAGAAAACCTGGGATATTCACAGAAACCCATACCCTGTGTCACACCGTTAAGCACATACTTTCAGTTGGTTCTTCAAATATTTTTGTAAGATAGAGAAGCCAAACAGGAGGTGGGAAATGACCAAATCTGAGGGCGCACATGCTCAGCGAGCTGAGTCACCCCGAGCCCAGCCAGCTGCCTGCACACAGCTCCCCTGCTGCTCAGCTGCACATCAGTCCTGGCTYGGGGCAGAAATTCTGTCAAACAGGACAGAATAGGTGCTACTTCTGTAGCATTTCATGGCTGAGGTTGTCCTTGCCCCCTTGGCCCTTGAAGCCCTGCAGTTGGCAGCCAGCAGGGCACGATGCTGAAGGTGCTTCCTGCACGCCCAGCACACAWCTCCAAATGAGACCAGCATCAGGGGCTGCTGACAAGAGACAGATCTGTCCCAGCCAACTCAGCCCTTTTCCAATACAAAGGCTCTCACACATCTTCTAGTGSTWAATGGCCAGGGGAGGAGAAASCAGAACAGAGGGAGGTGCCCATCTKGACGRAAAAGAGGAAAAARGTTGAGAAATGSAACAAGATTCCATCATCAGACAACTGTAAAACCTTGTTCCCTGTCCCTGTCGTTGTACCCTTGGCCTTGGCTTCTATTCTGAATTAAAGGACAGTGAGGTTTTCAAGGTAAAACAAACAAAGCATCCCCTGCAGGGCAGAGGAAGGAAGGGAACCACAGTGAGCCTTTGAGAGAAGGTCTGGACAAACAGAAGCTAAAGCCCTCAGCCATCTGCCTGCCTCCCTCTCTGCAGGCTGTGGCCATGGGGCAGGCAGAATTCACCCTGCCACAGCTGGGCAGCTCCGGGTGCCCGGTTCTGGTGCTCAAGACAGGCCAGGTGACTTCAGGCAGCACTCAGGTCACTGTTGCTGCTGTTCTCCCTTCTCCTTCCCCTGCTGCCATCCATGCTCGTTGTGTGCTGTGCAATTGTTCCTGCTGCAGCACAGCAGAGCTGGCTCCTTTCCCTCCCCTGGCCCACAGGCAGTGCAGCCAGTGATAGAGCTTTGTGCTCCTGGGAGAGCTCCCCAGGGCACTGACCTGTCCCCAAGGACGAGCTTTCCTTGGCTAACTGCTTATCCCTCCCCCACCCTCATTTCCTCTCTCACTTCCTCCGTAAACAGAATCTCCTTCTTTCTACGTCACTGTGCTTAAGGGCTGAATCCTTGGAAGCAAGTTTCTTTTTTCTCTTCCTCTTAGTTCCAGAATGCCCTTTGTCGTTTTGTCTCCCCTCAAGAGCTCCAGAGGGGATTGTTTWGTTCTCATCTAGCATTTTAGCATTTAATTTAGGGTCTTTGGATCCCCGTTTAGGATCTCTGGATCCCCATTCAGGATCTTTGGATCCTCATTTAGGATCTCAGCAGTCTCCCATTAGGAGAGGCAGAGGAGCATGGGGCTGGAGAAATTCTCCCTCCCATGATCTATGGGAGGAAAACTCCAGGCAAAACAGGAGCTGCTTCTTTGGCCCCTTCCACGTTTGGCTTTTGTAGCCTGAACCCAACACTGCTCACACAAATTGAGACTGCAGTGAGCGAGCTGGGCTGCARATTGGCTGGAGCTGCAAGCCCAGGGCCTCCTTTTCCACAGAGTTCTCTGTAACCTGGCAGGAACAGCATCTCCTGGGCTGGAAAGGACTTGCAGGGCTTTTCAAAGATGTCCTTTTAGCAGCTTGCATGGGTCTCACTCATCACCAAGCTCCCTTCAGGTCAGCAGAGTCCATGTCACAGCTGGGAGCAGGAGCCTGGGTATCCTCAACACCTCAGGCTCCCTCTTCTCCTTCCCTTGGACACTCATTACTTGGAYTGCACTATCACCCTCCTGGTGCCTGCCAGACACTTTACTTACTTATCCCAAAGACTCTTGCAATCCAAGTAAAAGTGGTCAGACCAAGGCAGAAAGGAGAGGAGTTACATGAAAAGAGAACCAAAGCAGAAAACCGATTTGGAGGACTGAATGCTCCAGCATACCCCCTCTGAAATCACGAGTGCTCCAACAGAAGCTCAGCCCGAGCAAATTTGCTCCACATGGCTTACCTGTGTACACAGGAGGTCTGTGACTGCACAGGAAACCRAATCCACATCCTCTGAATCCCAGATAAGCCCAGCAGCTTATCTCAGGCCCCAGGGCTGCATCTCCTGCCCCAGCAGGAGCCACGGAGACAACATCTCATGGCCACCAGTGGAGCACGAGCTGTGSAATCTTCTTGTGCCCACAGAAACTGAAAGGCAGGTCTCAGAAATTAAAATTTTATAGCAGCAGGGCACTTCAGAGGAAATGCTTAGTTTGTGTAGTAATGGTTCCTCTATTTTTTTGTGGCATTATAGCAGTGCCTTTGTAGCATTTTCCTGTCCTTCCCTCCACACTCCTCTGACAGCTTTATAAGTGAGAAGGCTGCCAGTGGGTCAACCTCTCCCATAGACAGCCTGTACAGCAGAAGCTCCCTATCACTACAGAACACTCCATTATAATTAAAAATTAATGGCAAATGTGCTTTCTTCCTCTCTCGATCCTGAGAAATGTGTATCATTCTGGGGRCAAAAGCTTGTGGGATACCAAAGGCTTTCCTTCCGTTCGAGGCTCCGTGCATGGCTCTGTGGCAGCTCCCACATCAGTGTCACTGTGCTCTCATGCTTGTAATCTGCCCTTGAAACCTGGCCTCTCCCTGGCCACTGACAGCAGCACTATTGTTTTYAGCAGCTCAGCTTTTCAGCTGACTTTAGAATCCCCCGAGGCCATCCCTTTTTTTCTGACTGTGCTCCAGATTGCCATCAGTGCTCCTGCCATGACTCCAGCACCGTTTGGTCCCCTGCCATTTACAGCCGAGAGGGCACCTCCTTTCTCTCGGCTCCCTTACCCAGGATSTGTCTGCTGCTGGCTGAGCTGCCTGGGCACTGCAGACACTGGCTGTGCCTGACAAGCAACCTCTGAAGGTTTCCGGGGCAGTGTTACACTCTGTCAGCGTTGTTGGAGCTGAGCAGGATCGCTGCTATAGCAGTTCCCCGGAATGTGGGCGACTCACGGCTCTCAGCCACCCTTGTCTCACAGAAATTATGCTCCTGCTGCACCGGGGCAGTGATGATGGTCACGAAAATCCCTAGGAAAAAAACAGTTGCTGCAACGTAAAGAAGAGAGAGGATGTTTGGGAAGAGCAGCCGCTGTCRGTAGCCTCGTGCTGCTGAACGATTTCCGAGTGCATGGAGAGCTCTGCGTCCCTTTGCGTCAGCCACGGGATGATGCATCCACTGCGYTTTCCCAAACGCAGCTGCACCCAGCCTGGCTGTGGAGGGCAGGATGCACTCCCAAGAGCACGATAATTTCTGTTTGTGCTGCAGGAGAGCTTGCAAGCCCTAAGGGAGTTTGCCCACACAAAGCAGAGGTAACCACCTGCCCACCCATGTTGTGGGTGCATTATGTGTTACAGACCCCACAAAAGTCCCATTTTCCCTGTGAGCAGCTCTGCCCACACATTCCAGGGCCAGCAAGGGCTGCCAGGGGACCCACAGGGAGGCCAGCAGGAGAGCCTTTGCTCGCCAGCACTTGGGTTTACGGTGGCTGGCTGCCCTTCAGGTTGGACACCCTCTCCTTTGCCCCAACTTTGTTCCTTGGAAAAGGCATCCCACAAAATGCCAGCACCACTTCCTGGCACAGGCAAGGCCCTGGTGCTTTCAGCCACGTCCCCAAAGCCAGGCAGCTCAGGACACTCATTCAGGACCGTGCATCCCCCAGGCTGAGCACAAACTTGCTGCCCTACTGCTGGGAGAAGAGCCTGGGGCACTGCTGAACCCCTGGGCGTGTCTGCCCCAGTCTGCTCAGCCCTGCCTCCAGTAGCATCTTCAGACTTCAATCCCACTTAGCAACGACTCCCAGCCCAYTCTCAGGCAGCCTGAGAAGGGAGAAGCCAGAGAAGGCTCTTYGTCAGGAACTGTAGTGATAGGACAAGGGGGAATGGGTACAGACTGAAAGGGAAAATTTAGGTTAGATAGAAAGAGGAAATTCTTTCCTGTGAGGYTGGGAAGCCCCATCCTGGCAGTGTTCAAAACCAGAGGGATAAAACCTTGAGCACCTGGTTTAGAGGAAGGTGTCCCTGCCCATGGCACARGGTTGGAATGAGATTATCTTTAAGGTCCCTTCCAACCCAAGCCATTTGGGATTCTGTGCAACTAATTCTRGACACCACAGATCCTGCTCAGGAGGAAGGTGTGCAGATCCAAGAASAGGGGGATTTTTCTRACATTCTCCATTTTCTGTTTTGTGCTAGTACAGGGTGACTSCTGCACTTTATTTGACCCCAGTGGCGATACAGCCACAGAAGGAAGGAGGGATTTATCTCTGCAGAGAGCTTCAAGCAGCTCACTTGTTTTCCCAGCACCCAGCCCCATCTACTGCCTCAAAGCAAGACTCAAAATTCAAAGTTTTCATWCAAGTTAAAAGCAAGACCCAAGTGGCACCAAAGCCACTTAGGCAGCTCAGTCAGAACTGACCTCCTCCACCTTCYCCATCCACCTGGCAGAACTTCCCAGGTCACGCAACACCTTCCCCTCCCCAGCCCACGCCAGCCTTGCCCTCCTGCCTCTCTCTTCTGAGCCCAACAGCACAAACACGTGCCCTCAGAAGGACTGAGMACCTGGCATTTGAAGTGCTTTCACCACAGTTGCGCCCACAGTAAAAATTACAGTTCCCATAAATGACATGTGCAACTATAATTTGGTCAAAGTCTTTTCAAGGCTTCCGACCGAGTAAGTTATAGATTGTAAAGGTCATCATAAAGCATCGGAGAATTTTAAATCTGTGTGACCTCGAGAGCTCTCTAATGACTTTTTATCARCTGTAACTGGGGAGCTCACGTATTCAAGCAGCAACCAGCAACTGGAAAAGTTCCTGCATACAAACCAGGAAAATTCCGAACAACACAGATATGGCCAGATGCAGCTGCAAATGAAATGCTTTGAAGAGAAATGAAGGGGCAGCCATGCTCATAACTTGTAGTACAAGCATTGGGCAGAGATAACAGAGCAAAGAAGARGTTCCCTATTCCACAGGAAAACTCCTTTCTCTTCACCTCCAGCATCCTTGCAGGACTGGAGGCAGTAGAGGAGATGAATCATACAGTGTTTGCAAGACTTGTAAAATCTTATCAATTCTGAAGTCCAATTTGTGCTAATCAGCACATATCACAAATGCAAATGATAACTCGAAGGAGCAGCTAAATGACTGGTGCAACCAGCTGAAATTGAATCATCTATAAGTTCACTTGGGGCCACAGGACCAAATCTTCTCCATCTCCCATTCTACCTTAAAAGGGACTTCCTCCCCTYTCTTAAGCAACCCTAACAGGATGATGTGTCTTGAACTGCAGTCCATAGCCTTTCTCACGAGTGCTGGCAATGGGCCAGCATCCTCAAGCAAACAAACACCACCTTCCCTCAGGACAGCTGGGTGCTGCTCCCAGCCAAGCTCTCACAGTGCCCTTCAGAGATGCCAGGCCCCTCTTGCTGTCGTGCCTGTCCCTCAGCAAGGGCACAGGGCCAGCAGGGGCCTTGCTTTCTTCTACTGAGCTTTGCCAGCTCATGGTCCAGGCTGAACACTGGCCTGAGATACCACACAAAGAGCTGGTGGGGCAGTACATTACACAGCTAAACTTCTTAAGCTGCAGGAAATAAGTTAAGGGGATCCTTATTTATTTTCCCTCATTAATTTACGTTAATTTACCACCAGCATCAACAATGAAGAGCCAGTATCTCCCTGCAGCATTAACAAACAGGTATCGTTCCAGGACTCTGTATGGTGTATACAGAATGAAAGGACCCAAGTTCCCTCTTAATTGTGCAGCTGATACTGTGAACTTTCTTCTAAGGGTTTTTTAAAACAGATTTTTCACTTTTGAGACAGGTTAGCCTAGGAGTCTGATTTTACTTGCAGTTATACAGGTGTAAATCTAGAGTAACTGATAATCTCAAACCAGCACCAAAGTCACGTTTTCTCCTTCACTGAAACTCTGAGATTGTGCAACAGAGGAAATGGCAAAGTTGGAGTAACTCTGGACTTTGAACAGAGCTACTGAAACTCGTGCCTGACTGACTGTGTGAACCCCTCTTACTCCTGCAAGATAGCAATCCAGTTAATCAATTAAGTAATGCAGTTAATCAATTAAGTACTTCAGTTAATCAATTACTACACAGAAGAATCCAAACTTTTCAACAGTATCCAGAAAAAGCAACACTSCAAAACTGGTGGTTTTTACAGCACAGGCTGAGCTCTTGATTTTAAACCAGTGAAGCTTCCTAATGGTCCAGAGTTTCAGAATGAAGCAAATCTTCACAGCAAAGTAAAAGCTGAGATTTGCAGTGCATCTGTTGACCAGTCTTTAACTGCAGCAGCTCCTTTTGTCATCTTGTGTCCTGTGTGCTACCCATTGTTCAACTTCACACATAAAGCTTTGGCACAATGAGTTTTCAGAATTTCTGCTATTCAGAGACTTTCTTTTATTCATAACCTGTCCAAAAAAGATGTCTTTCAGGGAAGAGACTCAAAGGAGATCACAGTTACATAATAGGTTAATTTGCAGCACTAACCACATGAAGACAAATTAAGCCTTCAGACACCCTTCTCTTTCAAGAGGGATCTCTCAGGCTTATCAACACAAGATTCTAAAATGGTGTCTGCAAACAGKAGGGCAATAGTAGGGATTCTGTGCAACTAATTCTGGACACCACAGATCCTKCTCAGGAGRAAGGTGTGCAGATCCAAGAACTGGGGGCTTTTCCCAATATTCTCTTTTTTCTGTTTTGTGCTAATACAGGGTGACTGCTGCACTTTATTTGACCCCAGTGGCGAAATAACCTGAAAACCTGACCCTGAAAACTTGCTCTTATCTATTATTGCAAAATGGACACCAAAGGTTWGGACCCAGCTCACCTAATTTTAGCCATCTGAATAGTTGGCATCTCATCCCAACAAGTCACCGCAGCTTCCTCTAYAAACAATGGCATGAGATTCCCACCAATTTCAGCACGGAGACAGGRAGAGCAAAGAAGGCATTGATGCTGCTGATGGGGGTGAACAGATGAATAGTTTATGAGAGATGCCAAGGTGTGAGAGAATCACACCATGACATGTCCAATGGTATGCAGGGGGTGTGTGGAAAGCTGCAGGCTTCACTCCACAGCAGAAAGGTTCAGCTAATTGCACACAACCCTAGACCTGCAGAGGAGCAGGAGGGACTGGTCCCTGGCTCCATCAAATGGGGGATTAGGGAAGGAAGGAATCTGAAAAACAGCAAAATAATGTAACAGATMATAATGTAGCTGCAAATTCTAATGTCCATCCTGTTTCAGTAAAACATTTTAGTATGAGACACCTTGAACATTCCAAACCCTCTGGAATCTTAAGGAGTCAGCCTTACCCCTGGCTTCTATCCACTCACCTTGCTTCAGCACAATTTGACTCCAGGGACACTTTTTCYCCCCAAAGCAAGAAGTATTATGAATTTGCTTCCCTGTAATAAGAAGTTCCTTTCAAATGCTTTTTMTTTTCCATAAATGCAAAGAAAAATTTTAATATTACTTGTGAACACCTAGAAAAAGTAACTTAGGGAAAATACACAGTCTTTCCTAAAGTACTGCTTGACACAGGTTCTACTCTGATGTTGATATTTTTCCTCTCTAGTATTTTTAAATACACACTATATTTCACAGATGAGGTGAGTTTTTCTTATTWTTCAGTCTTGCATAATGAAACACTTTGTACAGAAGAGACTTTCTYGAGATCAGTGGGTCATTCGTGGTTTGGCTCTGAAGAAACAGCGCTAGCGACCTACACCTTAAAATAAAGTCACGTGGGAGATATTGAAAGAAGTTATCAGATATGAGCAGCTTGCTGGGGAAAACTCAAATCACCTATTTAAGCATGGCTGATCATACCAGTGGACACACAAGTAAGATGAACAGTCATGATTGTTTTGTTTCCTGATTTCACATGGAAATGAGGGTGCAGTTGTGCTGTCAGTCCCTCTCAGTAAGGCTGAATTTGTCAGTGGCCCATCACCACAGTTTACTGACCTGGCCACGAGCATCTGTGTCACCCCCAGCTCATGCACACCACACTGACCCTTGGAAGTACTTGGTTTCAGGTTGRGAAGGGCATGGAAATTTTCAAGAAATATTTTAAATCCACAGGGCATGAGGCTCCATCAGTTTTTCTGCTTGAARAACTACTCTTTTTGTTTTTCTGTTATTTACTGACTTCCAAAGGTTGATGAAAGACCTTCGTAAGCAGATAAAGATTCAATGCAAAGTGGATGATGCCCTTCAGTGTTTCTCAAAATCAAACACTTTCATGAGCTGATATKCCAGGGAAATGCCAATTATCATTTTGATCCTTTAAGGATTAAACTTTAGGAGGATTAACTAGGATAGCAAGATAAGAAAACAAATCCAAAGAAAGCACGCTTTACAGAAGATTTAAAGCCTTCCAAAAAYCTGCACTTGGTAAGTTCAATGTAGAGTCAAATCAGACATGGCAGAACCCCATGCAACCTGCCCATCTATGTGAGATCTCTATCTTAATCTTCATTTTACAGCCCCAAACCAGACTGTTACCACCTGCAGTATCTGAGCCAAGTAATTTCAAGCTGATTTATTACATTTCTAACTCTGAACATCCATCATTCTGCAGACAGCCTWAAGGGAGATGCCCTATACCTTAACTTTCACATTTTACAATGCTCTCCCTCTAAAGCTGCATGCCAATCATATATTTAAATCCTATGAAGTTTACTTGATGTTTTCTGTAACTTGAAGTCTACATTGTATTTTGTTGATACACTGGGTTCCCAGGTGAGGTGCAGTAACTTTAGTTTGGAAAAAGGTGCTACCACAGCACTGCACTTCTCATTTGCTGTTCCCTTGAATAGCCTCACCTAACTGGCTCTGTTTCTGACATYACAGAAATAAATGCTATTTTTTTCTAAAAACATTATGAATTCTACCAATACCAAGCACCAAGTGTTTGTATTTACCCCTGAGGTAAGCAAGCTGTAGTCAGAAGCTCTAACAAACCTCACAGATGCAACGGGGTGTCATGCTGCTCACAGCAGCTCATTTTAGCCTCTTCAGCACACAACTGGGTACCATGGACAACAGCAATTTATCTCCCTTCTCAAGGCTTTTCTAAAAACAATAGCTCAGTTTCTAGAATGCCTGGCAGTCACAGACCAGCTTGACTTGCAGTTAAGAGTGAATCTGAATACAAATTTTGAAAGCAGAATCCGTTACATGCTACAGAATTTCAGTTTTATTAGAATAAAAAGAGAAAGGTGAGAAATAACAATAAAACTGGAACTTGGGGTGCATTCTGACACAGAAGAATTATGAAAGGCAGCAAAGTTTTCCCCATAGTACAGTAATTCTTAAGGATGGACCAAAAGGATTATTTACCACCTCAATGAGCTGTAATCAATGAATGAGAATATTTTACTCCATCCAGACAGCAAATACACAACATAACCTTGACCACTTTGGAAACCCACTATCAATAAAATCCTGCTCAAAGAAATTAAGCTGTCCCAACTCTACCAGATCACTCAAGGTTCTATTTGGGCAGCTCAAACCCAACACATACTCCCAAGTACGATTTCAGTTGGATTACCTAATTCCCAAAAAGGATTTTGTCAGAGGAACTTAGGCAGAGTCTTTTTTCAGTCAAACCCRTCTCCAACAACTCTTGCAGCATAAAAATACAGGAGAGACGTAAGCAGTCGGTGTCGTAAAGCTCTTCTACGCGTCGTACTCAAATATTTTAAGATCCTCAAGTAGTTCTTTGGCGAGCGCCTGCAGCTCSGCATTGCGGCTCTGGGACAGGGCGACGATGCGCTGGAAGGGCAGGGTCTCGCGCACCTCGGCGCCCGACCTGGCCAGCACCTCCGGCTCCAGGAGCACCGACTGCAGGAGCCGCAGGGCGTGCAGGCAAACCTCCGTGTCCGGGTCTGAAAGCAGGGAACAAAAGAGTCCAGTGCTTGTTAGGAGGGAGTGTGAAAGGCTCCACCGGGCAGACAGGGAATAATAGAAGTGTCGTCATTCCCAGGTGTCGTTTGCTGCTGGCTGGCCTGCTCTAGGAGGTACCTGAAAACCACATTTTTGTCCTCCCTCAGCAGCTTCTGCCTGGCGGTATTTGCAAGGGAGAGATAACCAGGAACCTTTCTCTTGGTTTTCAGATGTTGCAAATGCTGTAAACCAGGGAATTTATCAACCTGAATTTATCCAGTCAGTGCCCAGGATMTACTGTTGGACGCAATCCAATTTAAGAGCAGAACAAACTATATCCCATGATTATTCAAACTTAAAAAGYAAACAGACTGAAAAATCAAATCTGCAGTAGATCATCAGGCTTTTCTTTAATTTCTTTTTACATGAGGCTTCAGATTTCTTCAAAGCTCAATAAAATATTAATCTTTATAAAACTTTCTAGCAACCACGTACCAGCTTTCCAAGGGTTTAATTCAGTCTGCAGAAAATTGAAATGGGTATTGAAGCACTGCTGCTCAGCAATGTGCCAGGGAAATGCAGCAAAGACCTTTGACTGACTTAAGCCAGGAAGACATATAATAACTCCACTGCTAAGAACACAGGATGCATTTTTAATTACTGAAACATTTAGGAGCATTACATTTTAATCATTCGCAACAGCCCATTTGCATTCAGTGGTTTATGGCTTTATCAAAAGCATGCGGTAGAAAAACTTCCCTTTTCTGCATATTCCAAATGAAAACATCTAATATATTTTTATAGCTGAAGCAGTTATTTGTCCCACGTGACATGCATTTTTAATGTGTTTTTCATTAGCATACCTAGTCTTCAGCAAGCTTTTGATAAAGGGCTGTGCAGAAAGGTTGAGAAAATTAATTCAGATCACTTCGTGCACAAAATCACCAGAGAGACTGAAATCTCACTGAAGGAGCATAAAACCAGAGCAGTGATGAACCMGAGTGCACTCAGTTTGGAGGAAGCATTTGATGGGCTGAAGCAAATTTTTTCCATTCCTGGCTTATTTAACACCTAACAGTGGTGCCCTGAAAAAKGACTGAGGAGAATTATTCATTAAAGCATAAGGGTTGAAAGCACCTGGGAGTCAGAGAACAGGATATGATGGGCAGTGAAGAAGACTCTGGATTTCAGCAGGAAACTCACTGCTGAGATGGGATTTTTAAGTAAYTCCCAACAGCACAAGGCTGAAGTACAATATTAAAGATTGTGACATCTGATCTATGCCCAAAAGTCAGGCACACTCTCTCTCTTCCTCCATTTTCCATCATAAATGGAAATAATCTCATGTTAACGTCTTAAGAAAGGTGTTCTACTTTCTCTTGGCAAACAAGCAGAGTGGGGTATAATCTGAGGACACAGGTACAATCCAAACCTAAAAAACAATGTGCATTTTCTTCTTTTCTGTGCAATGAGAATCCTAGCTGCTGGGTATGCTGGACTATTTTAAACATGTCAAACCAATAAAAGCCCCATGATTAGTGCTGCACACCCATGGCACAGCCACTCCTATTGCTGATACCCAGGCTGAAGGCTCTAAGGAGTCTCTTTCCATCACCACCTCCAGCAGCACCTGCAGGTGCAACTTTCTGAGTCATGAGTAGCTGTAATTCATGGGGAAATGCTGCAGCTCAGCCTCACACACAGCAAGACTTTATGTCCAATTTCCTGGGCAGCAACACTTCAGTAAACCCTTTTGAGAAAACCTGGGTGCAAGTTTTGGTTTTCAGATTTAATCTGACCTAATCAAAATATGACAAAAAGCCTTGAATTTGTCCTCCCTTTCCTTCCATTTTTGCCTCCATGCCTGCCACATGTTGTGTTTTTTAATGCCTATCTTTTTGCCAGATATAATGTTCAATCTGTGCACTCATCACCTCCCCTTTTTCTGTACTTTGTATTATTCTACATTTATTCACTGGAAATAGCAGCCACAAACTACAGCCTAAATAGGTAAGAAGGAAGAAGCTTTGGGGAGTGAAATCTATGCAGCTCATTTACAATCTTCCTCTGCGTGACATTATTCCTCCATGAAATAAAGCCACTAATAYTTTTAATGGCTTGCAGTACTGCTGGGAAGCTTCATATACGTAGGATGAAAAGAGCTTTGTTATTAATACTGTTACAAGAATCAATATTAGCATTATTTGCAAGTGTTTAAAGGCTGTAAAATTAGAGAATCGATCAGGGAAGAAGCCTTAGCAGGGGAGCCAAGAAAATTAGGATCTGTAGGAGATCAGGAAATTATTTCCAGCTTGACAAGCAAGAACGTTTTCCAGTAAAGCAGAGAGGTTCTAGGAAGAATCTCCAGCAGCAGCCAGGGAAGCTCAACAGCTTGAGTCACTCAAATGAAGAACAGATTAGGCACGTGGGCATCCAGCAAAGGAAGGAAATGATCCTGCACCAGAAGATGACTTAATACACATTTAACCTCAGATTGCCATTGTTTTGAATGTATTCTGAGATGTTCTGAGTTAAATAAATACATATGCCTTAAAATACACTCCCTTAGGATTACATGTGGTTTTGAGAATACTACTTATTGAGGATAATCATGTTTCCTAAGAGGATTAAAAAAAAATACCAGAGAAATCTTGTCTCCAATATCATTAGGGACGTTTTCTAAAAACCCAGTCTACAAAGCACTCAAAGAAATGTAAGGAATCTTCATTATTCAGCATTATATTTATGTCAACAGCTTCCAGATTTAGTCATTTCTACACTAGCTGAGTAACATATTGTTTTTACAAGACTGAAAAAAATCCTTTAGCTGTRATCAAATCACTGCATCACATCCTCCCAACAACCAGCACACACATCTCCAACTACAATTTCAAAACTATCACCATTATTTCTGGCAAAGAGGCAGAGAAATCAAGCTGCTTGCCTCAGCCAGCATCACAGGCGAAGCACAAACCTACCACCATCGTAAGGTGCTGATGTAATTTTACCAAGGTGTTGAAACTGCTGGAGTTTGCTGACGTCCTGCGAGCTGCCAGCTCAGTTTGATGTCACTGGCTTCCAGTCACTGACAAAAGGTGACTGATAACGTGGATGGATTTTAGTCACATCTGTCATTAGCACCGGGCTCTCAGAKGAACTGTCCCCCACAGCATGTTTAAGTGATTGCATTACATCAGTGCTGAACAGCTTATCCACAACTGGCTCCAAGCTGTGGTACTGGTATTCAATTTACACGTGGCCACAGAATTCCCTGGCCACCTGAATCCAAGATTTATTGCCAGCACGCTGTTTATAGCTGTGCTGATGTACAAGAGCACAGAAGTTCACAAGGCCRAGTGCAAGGTCCTGCACATGGGTCGGGGCAATTCCAAGCATAGATACAGAATGGATGGGGGAATGAAGGCATTGAGAGCAGCCCTGAGGAGTGGGACTCGGGGGTGTCAGTGGATGGGAGGCTGGGTATGAGCTGGCCATCCTCACAGCCCAGAATGCCAAACATGTCCTGGGCTGCACCCAAAGCCCCATGGGCAGCAGGGAAGGGGGGATTCTACCCCTCTGCCCCCCTCTGGTGAGGCCCCAACTGTAGAGATGCATCCACCTCTGAAATTCACAATATAAGGAGGACATGGATCTCTTAGAGCAAGTCCAGAAAGGGGACACCAAGATGATCACAGGRCTGGGGGCACCTCTGCTATGGAGACAGAGCTGGGGCTATTCAGCCTGGAGAAGAGAAGGCTTCAGAGAGACCTTAGAGCCTCTCCCAGTGCCTAAAGAGAGCTGGAGAGGGACTTTGTACAAGGGAATGTAGTGACAGGGCAAGGGGCAATGGCTTTAAGCTGAAAGAGGGGAGGGTTAGATTAAATATTAAGAAGAAATTCCTTACTCTCACTATGTGTGTGATAAGACACTGGCATGGGTTGCCCACAGAAGCTGTGAATGCGCCATCCCTGCAAGTGTTCAAGTTCAGGATGGATGGAGTTCTGAGCAACCTGGGATAGTGGAAGGGTGTCCTTGCCCACAAGCAGGGAGGTTGGAACAAGAAGCTCTTTAAGATCCCTTCCAATTCAAACCGTTCTATGACTTTACAATTTCAAAAGCTTCCCACCACTGTTGTAGATACCATTCATTCAATTCCTGTCTCATTCCAGCAGGAAGGAGGCATCTGCCACTCAGCCTTTCTTTTTAATGAGCCTGTCAGAATATCTGTGTTCACAGCACACCCAACAGAGACAGCCATGGCCACAGCTTCCCTCCTGTAAGATCCTTTTGTATTGCCAATACTGGCAGCAGAATTTTCCAGGCATTTCTGTACTGTTGATAGGTCTGAAGAGACAAGAAATGTTTCAGTAAAGACACTCTGAGGGGTAGGAGCAAGAAGAACACCAGGGCAAAAAAAAGATGGAGCTTTGCTGCTTCAGTTCTTACAGACATAAATGCACTTTCTCTCTGCAAAATTTTTGCTCCAGTTCCTGTGTTACAACTGGGTTTCCTTCAGTCTCCTGCCTCGCCGGGTGGCTGCTCTCACATGGAGTTCAGCAAAYAAGAATTCCCCAATCTCCTAAGACTTGTCCTACTTTTACCAAAGAAATCCTTRAGAGATGCTCACAGGATCCAGACTGAAGCAGCAGTTCAGTCCCAATTTGCCTTCCAGGGGCTGCAAGTGAACAGGAGTTTGAACAGAGGCCAYTCTGTAGCTGGTGGGTACCACTGTGCTCCTCACAGAACATCAGATTGCATGAGCTGCTAGGTGGGGCAAGGACCTCGTCARGAAGCTCCTGCTCAGATGGCCAGGACAGCCCAGAGCTCCATCTGGGCAAGCAGCTGAGTATGGAAAAGGGCAAGCATTCTGTGGGACTTGCCCTGGCCACTCTTCCAGCCTCCCAGACAACTGAGGCCCAGGGACTCTGCATCAGAGCTGACATCCCTGAATTTACAAAAATGGATGTGGTCTTAAAGGGCAATTCTGTTCTTAAGATTAATTTCATTGTCTGAAGGGCMGCATGAAGATGAGTCAGGGGAGGTTTAGGTTGGATATCAGGAAGTTTTTCATCCAGAGAGTGGACAGGCACTAGAAYAAGCTCCACAGGGAAGTTGTCACAGCCTCAAGCCTGCCCAGAGTTTAAGGAGCATTTGGACAATGCTCTCAGGCACATGGTGGGATTACTGAGGTGTTTTGTGGGGTCAGGAGTTGGACTCGATGATTCTGATGGGTCTCTTCCAACTCGGCATATTCTATGGTTCTGAGTATGAAATAGTTGAATACTTGAAAGACTGAAAACTGAGGCTTTGATTTATGAACCAAAATTTGTTTTAATGCAGACATTAGTTTATAAATATGACAGTTCTGTTTGTCCAGATGTCTTTTAAATACGATGCTGCCATGCAAATTAACCTGAATTTTCAAATACTCTCACAGATATAATGAATTCAGACAGAAGAGCAAGGCATTAGAAACCTTCAGAGTTAGCCATGAAAAGCAAATATTCAGGGTGCAGGGAGCAAASTGAGAGTGTGCTTCATACAAGCATTTCTAATRGAGACCATCATTTGCAAAGAATTTGGGTAAACAAGGTTAGATTTCCACATGGAACTATGGTGGAGGAAACTGAAGGGCAGGACCTAAAATTAGTCCTACTTCTCTTTCTGTGTTTAGTTTAATGAAGTAGTACCTGGAGCAATTTCCCAGCTACGGACAAGAAATGTCACTGACATAGTGTCTCTGAATTCCATGCTTTCTCAAGTATCCAAAGAGAGCAATTTTTAAACTGCATTCAAAAAAAAAAAAAAGCAAAGTGGGGAAAACCAAAATAAAGATACACAGTAATTAAAAAACAAAACAAAACAACCAACTAAAAAAACCCAAAGAAAGTAGAGAAGAGCCTAGGCTCCTTTCCTCCAGGATTCATTTGTTGGCAGATGTTCTACATGAYCAAAAATGAAAAACATTAAATTTAGTCTTTATCATTAACACTTGAGCTGACTGCTGCTTCTTATGCTTCAAAAGATCATTGGCAGAGAAATGTTCCARTCTACTTCTTTGGGAGTTACACAATGGAAGTTTTATTGCATCTTTAGATGGAATACACACACAAAAAAACTGACAAATCTCAGGTGGATTTCTGCCCAAAATGATACAGGCTTCTTTTTCCATGGCTGAGGACAGGGCTTCTTTAAATCTGAAAGTTATGTGAAACCCTCAGCCAGGACACCAACACAGGGACAGCAGCTGATGGAGGAAGCTAAAGCCTATTTTGTCCAAGATGGGAACAGCTGCTCTGCTAACAAATGGTGCTCCACAAGAGGAGAAYTCTATTGATCCCACAAGCTGCTCCATGCACAGAAATCTGAGTCATCATTCATGTGCTTTATGCTGGCACCAGGCTGGGAAGGTGTGGGCAGCCACAGCTGATACCTACACAGAAGATTCAATGACCAGTGTCGCTTATTAAAGGGTGTCCATCTTTTAGATGGTTTTAAAAAGGCAGAAAAAAAATAAGAGAAAAAGATAGCCCACCTCATTAAGTGCTAAAACTACAGAGAACTGCATTACCTTCAAAAGTGGTGTGAAACATTTGGTTTTCTATCATCAGCGCAGCCTCCAGCAGAAAGGGCTATTAAGAATTCTTGTTAGTGAAGGTGAAGTCACACCAGCTCAACCCCTTTTCCCAAAGAGAGTAGGACAGTTTGTTGTTAACATTCTTACTTCACTAGGAACCTTTATTAGATTTTTTTCTCTTCTTTCTCTTCCAATCCATGTATTCAAAATCAAGGCMTATTTCTGTCTCTTCAAAAACATTGTGAAACAACTTGAATCAAATCCCTCTTTACTTCAGATACAACAAATGGAAATAAAGAAAATCGAGTCAATTACTTGTCACTTAATGGGAAGCACATTCTTCTTCAGGGGATAAGGATGGGCAGAGACTGAGAACTCAGAGAAGGAATTTGAGAGATTTATCAGCTGCATACAAGGCAGTGGGAGAAAGATGGGCTGATGTATACAGGCTGAGGTCATGGATGCTTGTAGATTGGCACTGGAAAAGCAAACAGGATGATTGTCTGAAAATGAAAAAAAAAATCAGAGGATGATTTCTGGGGCCTCTCTTGGTAGGAATGGTGATAAAAGCATACAAAACTGGAAAGCTGAGTCATGTCATAAGCCTTAATCAAAACAGGCTTTGAAGAAGCTTCCTGCAGGCAGGCAGCATGATAAGGATACTCTGCCAGCACAGTGTAGGGCTCTACTCTCCTGCATGGAAAAACAGGACCTTAACCTGTAGCAGCTCCAGGTGTTTATGAGCTGAATCTTGGCTGGCAGAACCTGAAGATGCTGGTCAGGGAAATAGGAGAGGAGCAAGAGTGGGAGGAAGCTGCTGAATTTTCCAAGAGGAGACATTTAGAAACAGATCAAATGGTGAGAAAACTACAAAGATCTCACACAAAATGATGGGAACAAGATCAGCTCTTGGATCTGACCTCTCATCTGATACCCAAACCAGTCAGCTCTCTCTCTTGACAGTGAGCAGATTTTCTCTAAAGCCAGGATTTAGAATCTACAAAAGTGCTTTATTTGAGAATCTTCCTCCCTAGCTGTAACTGGAGAAGTTTATTATCCACAAGTCAAGGAATTAGCCATGATCACCGTTTCTACAATCCAGCCATAAACAATTACCACTTTCAAATTACAGAGTAGCCTTTCCATTTCTTAGTTCCATTAATAGCTGCAAATTAATTATAAATGTTTCCCATTTTATCCTCTTACTTGACCTAGGAGCCTTTTTCAGACAACAGACTGCATCAAACTGTTATCTTTTTTTGTTTTGTCACAACAATTAGAAGACCACATTTGGGAACATAAGAGTTGGACAGGATTTTTTGAGGGTGTTTTGGGTTGGTATTTTTTGCCAGAACAGCTTATTAGCCAACATAATATAAAAGGAAAACTTAGACTAAGACCTGTTAAATTTCAAAGCACAGCTGAACAAAGGAACATGTATTTGATGTTCTCTGAGGATCCCATTTTTCTCAAAATATATTAAAAACCCCTAAAGAAACGGTGTTTTCCCTTACAAGGATTACTTAATTTCCTGAGATATCGGAAGTGAGAGCCTGTAGCATTCCAACAGCAGGAAATTATTTGATGAAAAGCATGAACAGCTACATTTTCTGTAAAATAGTTAAGGAAACAAGGAACTATACAAACAGCTTTCATTTTATCAAGTCTAACCAAAGCTTTTCCAGAAATTCAGTATCAAAATAATTTCTTGAAAAAGGCAGATGCATCCTCTCTCCCTTCAGCTGTCAGTATTTAGCAGTCATACTTTAGCAGGGTTTTGGCAGCACAGAGGGATAAATTAACCTCCCCAGTTCTATCTGCACACCAAAATCTCCTCATAAATCTTGAGAAAGCCCAGGCAGAGCAGCTCCGGCAGTTCCCAGGCAGGCAGGGCAGTGTCACAGCTCTGTCCCCCCTGCTGTCCCTCCCGGGCTGTGCACAGCTGCCAGCCCCAGCCAACGCACACTGCCAACGTCAATCCCTGCTGGCTCCTGCTCAGCGATTTGAAGACTCCGAAAGAGCAGAGCCTTGATGTCACTCATGTACCTGACAGTGACAACACAAGTTCCTGACGTCCYTGGAGTCCTGCACTGGCCAAAGGCACAGCTGGGAATAGTCCCCCAGCCCTGGAACCCAAATCCTATTAAAGCAGAATCCTCTCTTTAGAAAGGGGCCTGTTTGCAATGGGTCAGTGTAGTTACAGACTTGGCTTCTTCCCCCAAATGTGTACATTTTTCTTTGTTAAATGGTAGTGAACTGATATGTAGGTTACCCTTAAGGTTTATTTTAAAGTTGGTATGTGAAGGCACAGGTGGCTTTTTTTAAAACTACTCCATCAAATTTCTCCATTCCCTATTCTTAAATCTACCATCCCTAAATTTTATATTAATGGAATATTACATGCAGTGTCAAAAAATTTGTGAGAAATGCGCATCTTTTCCCTCCAGCTATTTGCCTTTTTTGTCTACTTTCATTGTGTCAAAAGCTAATCAGGTCACAGATGTAAATTTCTGGTTTGATATTGGCAGCACCTATTGCAAACCTACAAAATCCTGAAAGTCACAGTYTTCAAGGTTCTTAGAGCAACTTACCATTCAACAGCCACCAAAGCAAGGGAATAAAACCTGGACTTTCACTGATGTACTTCAAGCCTTTCAAGTTGATACTCACATTGTAAAGTGACATCAGCATTAGCCTGGAATTGAAAGAAAAAAAATGTGAAGGCCTTTGGTTTCTTTACATGCTTTAGCATCTTTTGCCATTTGTGTGAAGCATGTACTGATGAGGAAGCCTGTTCTAATAATTTATRTATTTGTTAAAGAGATAAATCTCAAGTTATATATAAGCAATGGTTGTGYAAACCATTGTTCCTGCTGTTAAATCACACACTCTAAACACGTGGAAAAGAGTAAGAAGGTCTCAGGGAGGGGCTGGAATGTTCTCTGTTCTGGAGCCAGCTTGGCTGCTGCTCTTTCTCATGGCTGTGATAAACCTGTGTGTGTCACTGCACTGCCACCATGTCCAAACAAAAGGGAAATKATTTTATTCCAGATGGACTTCACACCTCATATCTGACTCTCAAACAAGGTCTCARGGCTTAAGCTCCTATGCCATCAGCAGACTTTGGCACACTTTGTGGATACCTCCAGAATGCAGGACAGAAAAAGACCCATTGCAGGCTAAACTGAGTTGTGAGAGGCACAACTGATGGGCTCTGMGTTTGATCTCAGTTATTAAGCAGTAGAAAGAACTGAAGAGCAGATTTAWTAAATCTACTGCAGCAGTGGCCACTGCCAAACAGGCAGGGGTGCTCTGGATCTGAGATTTCAGCTGGTAAAGTCCTTACACTGCTTTTCATCCAGCCCCCGCAGCTCTGAGCCTCCAGAACAAGCCCTGACAAAGCAGCACAGCACTACCTATAATCAGCCAGAATGGAAATGATCAATAAACCATCATCTTATAATGGCAATGTTAACATTTCTTGAGAATGTCTTTCACCCTTAATCTGTTTGACATTTGCAGTTAGAAATAAAGTGACGTAAAAAGGCACTGCTGTGTTTGTATTTTTATTTCACTTGTTTGCTTTGTGCAGACAAAAGGGGCTGGTGCTGGTGATCCAAGGAAGTGCTGAGGTTTTGGAGTGCTCGAACACCCCACAAGCCAATGCAGTGGCACACAAATGTGCAACAATATATTTAATTAAACACTCACCTAGGCACAACAGAGAAGCATTTCAAACCCTTTATAACCTGCATGTTTTAGTAAATATTTTTTGTAATAATAATTGCCAAAGTGCTTATTGAAGCAAACCTGACACAAATGATTACCGGATAAAGAATCCTTTCTTGTGGTTTTTATTTTTAAATGTGGAGTGAGTCTTAATTATGCACTTCATAATCTTCCTACTTAGACAAGCCAAATTTAATTAGCATCTTGTACTACTGTATCTGTCAATGCTTTCTTTAAAATCTAGAACTAAATGCACAGCTAAAGCCCCTTCTTGTCTTGCTAATACATGGGATTAGTATATAAAATGTACTATTTTGTACTAATATGTCTCTTTACTGGCTACTTTTAATTGCCACAAAAACAAAGCTGAATATTCTTAACCATTTAATTATAGCTACAAACAATTATGTAAATGTTTATTGACTGTGTAACAATTACAAACGTTAAACAAACTCTACACCAATGAGAAAAAAACCCCTAAAGTCTTTCATGTCTGCTATTTCAGAAAGGCAAGGACCTTGAGATTTCACCTGAATCCCAGAGATTTCAGTGCCAGCACTCACATTGATGGCTGGAATATATTTATTCCAGACTCACAGACTACAGTGGATACCACAGCAKTTTTGGAATAAGTGACAGGTTCTCCCTGTAATTTTTTCATTTATCTACTCATCCAAATAAAACATAGGACTGCTAAAATTAAAAAAGAGAACTCCTCTCTTTATCAGCTTACTTTGATACTGCTGTGTGTAGAGTTAGACTCACAGTTACCCCTGATTTGTCACACAGAAATGAAAAATATTTTTGAAAATAAAAACTGGAAAATAATTGTAAAGCCTCAAAACTAAGAAAAGGACAACCATAGCATCTAAAATTACATTTTTCTTCAACTGATTGGATTATCAATTGATGTCCTCCCATGTATCATCATGGTGATGCTTTAAGAAAAATACATTGCCTTTCCAGAATAATTAACAGACATTTTYATCTGTGAGGTATAGTTTTAAAGATATGTCTGTCTGTATGTATACGTATATAAATRTATGTGTAAACATTACTCATTATGACTCCAGGGTCTATCTTCCACATCTTCACATAACTTTAAAATTTCACTTGAATTTATGGAAACCTTCATACCCTTGTCTCACAATTGTCATTCATTTTGTCCTGGCTTATGTTCCCTATGGGAGGGAGAAAAGGGAGTTCTTCTGACACATCTGCTTATGAAAATGCTGATTAAGGTTAACCAGCAGCTAGAACGCCTTACATGCAAAGAACAATCTAAACAACAAATCAATAAACCACCCAAAACCCTTCTTCGCTGGGCTGGGAGACTTTAAAATTCTCCAAAAGAACCAGAAAAAAATCTAGTGTTCATAACAGGATTTTAGAATTGAACACTGACAAGACACATACAGAGCTCATTAAAAAAAAAGGATTTTTTTTTCTTTTTTTGATCATGGACCTGAAAGACAAACAGGGGAAAACATTTGAGCAAATTAAGTCTGCCTTGTTCTCTGACAAGGCCATGAAGAATTGTCCTTTTCAGCATTGGCTCTAAAGTCAGAATACTCCCTTTTTTTTTTTTTTATCCAACGTCAAGTGCAGAGTTAGGAAAGAAAAATGTTGATTTTGTGGGATATCAGAAAATATCAGCACTGTACTGAATTCAAGTTATTGTAACATATGCTTATTTCTCACCTATCAACCACCTCGAGCAACCTCTTTTTCAAACTTCCCTCCATTTTTTAGCCCAGAAATTAAACCCTGTTGAATTCCTTGCCACCTCATGGGATTGTTCTACGTACATTTTACCAGTAGAGCTGTGTGACAGCCAAGTTTACATCACCACGGGTAATTCTTCTGCAAAGCAGACAGATTTTGAAGTATAATTAAAAACAACGCAAGATATAAATTCAAAAGAAAGGCCCTCAAATTCAATTACATGAATGCAATATGAAATTACCAAAAGCATTTATCTGATCCCATAGACACATATACATTTGAAATTCAGAGAATGCATGTAGGAACATCTTTCCTCCTCTTATTTTTCTCATTTACAGATTCTGAAACAGTATGGATTCTCTTTTCAGGGTTGKTTTTTTTTGTTGTGATTGGCTGGCTGGTTTGGTTTTTTTAATACACGTGAAGGCACAAATTACCTTTTCTTTCTTAAACTGAGATTCTCATACAATTCTTTCAGTTGGGATGTAATCAAAAACCTCTACTGTGAACCTTCAAGCCCACACTTGGGAAACAGAGGAAATAACTGATCTCAGATCCTGCCACTCTCTACAGCACAGGTTGTTCAGCTTTCCCCTCACCACCCAACAGGGAAAGGCAAACACCTTTACAGGCAACTTGCTCCCCTTCACATGAACAATCACCTGCCAGCACCATCTCCTCCCAGTGACTGTGGGAAGAAGCCCAGCCAGTCAGCAAATGTTTGACATCCCCCACTCTGACAGCTGAGGTTAGGCAAGGTAAAACCTCTCCAAAGTGAAGACCGAGACTGATTTCATGACTGTCACATCCAACCTGCCTAAATGTGTGCCTGGATGTGGTCACGTTCCCGTGGCTGACAGGGCTGCTGTTTGTCAGCTGAGCTGTGACAGCTGCCTGGAGTATGAAATGTTTGTGTGTGTATTAATGAAAAAACACCACACTGGCTCAAACCATCTTCATGAACCAATGAACCAGGGGTACAGGACCAGTGCTCCCATTTCAGCAGATGAGCCATTCATTAAGGCACAGTAATTTGTTCAGTCAAAGCCATTTATCCTCAGCTTGTAAGGTCTTGGAGAAAAAGGCAAAGACAATTGTTTATTTAATTTCTCCATCAGCTGAAAAGCACTTTTGCAGTATCTGAAGTRTGCAACAGGGCCTTGTCTTTAATGCTGTATCATGAGATCCCTTTATAGGCACTGCCTCTTACAAACTAAAGTTTGTAGTGAATCTAGGTCCTAAGCAGCCTAAAATAATTTAATTTTTGCTCTTAGCAGATCCAGAACTTCCTTCACTAGGCTGATGTGAAATTTTACACTTCATATTAGGAAGGAATAAATATCAGTCTTCATTTCCCACATCCTCTCTGTTTTAAAACTTGACCTCACAACTTCTTTATTCCACACTCAACTCACGACCCCCTCCCAAGATAGGAGAGGGCATCCCTGCTCACCTTTACAATATTATGGTGCTTAAGAGACTTCCACAGAGACATAAAACCTGGATAAAGCCTTGCAGCCAACCCTAGTATATCTGCAAGGAATGCTGCTGGGAAAAGGGCTTCCAAAAATTATGYTTCCTGTCCAGGAAAAGAATAATGGGACAGGGGGAAGACTACCATCATCACTGTGAGCTATATGGCAAAATAAGGCATTTCATTTGATAGGGAAAAAAGAAGTCAACATACACTTTAAATTTGTTACAGAGTCCTGGCTTCATGTCTCCCAGGAGGTGTATCATCGTGTCCAGCAACTCCCGACTGGAACTGACCAGGAACTCACGGCCACAGGCCATTGCAGCCACATCTGTGGGAGAGCATGAAACATCACTATAAAAATCATGTTTCAAACAAAAGCTTTTGCTAATTATCAGGACCACTAAAAAGATGTYAGCTGTGAAGAAAGAACTATGGCATTTATAAAAAGTTCATACTACATTCAACTATATAGTAAATACTGAACAACAAACTCTGGTCAGGCTCCTTCATAATTCTACTTTGGTAACCAAAGCCATTTATCCAGAATGCCCAGTGTTCCAATAGCAACACAATAAATTGTGAAACAAAAGGCTGTACTCATCCACAGGTAATGTGTGACTGAAATAAAGCTTATCATTCTAGGTTCCACTTCAAAGAAACAAGGTTGCAAAGTTTTACAAGTCAATATACCTGGCACACTACACAACCATAACTCTTGTGAACATCTGYTTAAAAGCTTTTTCCTACCTCTCTGCAAGTGCAGCGTTATTCAAGCACAAACCAAAAGACAATATTATTTCCAAAGACTACTACTTCAAAGCAGACTTTTCTTTATTATTTCCCTTACACCTGTCCCCTACTCAGTACAGTGGCATAATACATCACATACTGATTTTATTAGAGTCTTTAATGACACCCCAACAGCTAAAAATCCCACATTTAGAAAAGCTGTTCATTCAAGATTCACTYATACATATATCCACTGCTCCATCTATCTTGCATCATGTCTCTAGTGTAATTTTGACAATTACACCATTTCACAAAAATGCAATGATGTATCAACCCTGTGTCTCACAGCCTCCCAAACCAYGGGCAGTCACTCTACAACAGATACACAGCTTTTTACTTATTTTCTGGCCCTAAAAAAATACTTAGTATGGAAGTCAGGTTTATTACCTGCTCTTATACAGTGGAAGTGTGATGCATATGACAGCAACCAAATTTTTAAGCAGTTTCAAAATCCTTGAAGTCCATGCCTTAAGATGGGGCTGTTCCTACTTGCACCATCTGCAGTTTGCAATCTTGAAGATGTTGRCACAACTGATGATTCACAAAATAAATTGAAGTGTACAAACTAATGTGAGCATACAAGACTGGTACAATGGTCCTTGTGTCATTCCAAACTGAAAGATGCAATAGGGTATTTCAGAACTCAATGGCTCTTACCCATCTAATCCTAAATGATGTCAAAGGCAGCACAGAAGCGTCTGTAACAGAAGTGTCAGTACCAAAATTTGCGARAACTTTAGAAGGCCAGAAATTCACTCAAGATATTAACACTGACTACTTAACTTTAAAAAGCTGTGTTTACTGCAGCTTCTATGAAGCAATATACATTCCCAGTACGTGTGGAATGCTGTTCTGAGACACAACATTAACTTACTTGTTACAATCCCTGCCAAAGCTAATACAAACTGATTTTCCTCAGAATCCAAATCCTGCTGTTTCATGTCTTCACTTAATGACTTCACAAAGCTCTCCATGGTCTGGGCAGTGATTGTGAAAAACTTTACTGCTTTACTCTGCAAGTGGGGAGGAGAAGAAAGATTACACACACTAAAGCAACTATAATTATTAGATGCTACAGGAAAACTGGACAATCTTCCACATTATTAAAATATCCAGTTACTTCAAAATATAACAGAAAATACCACTAAGTGACAAGTTTGATCCCCTAACATTTGAAACCTTTACCTCCAAAAAAACCAGGAAACTACTCGGTGCTACATGAATTCATAAAACTGAACCACTGCATATTTACCTTCTAAACATAAAATAATACATATCAACTAGCAGATTTAAAGCTTATTTTCAAAAGTGAGAATAATATCTCTTTGCTTTGCATTGGCTGCACCAGGTGTTTCACATTTATCTGGGCTACTACAGTAGCTTTTGATAAAAACCAGCTGAAAACTAGAGACTTAACATGAAATTCCTAAGAAAAGTGAAGTAGTACCCAGAAGAAAAAAGYGTAATTTAAATGGATCCTAATAGGATTCATTAATTGCTCAGTACAGGGTGGAGAATAACAGGCTGTGCAGAAGTTCTTTAGAAAAGTAAGTGGAGGTCTCTCCTGGGTCACAGGTTGAATTTAAGTCAGCCTCATCCCGTGAAATTGTCACAGCAGAGGACAGCACAGGAGCACAGGCTTTAATAACGGTGCAGTCTCCACCTCAGCTGCAATACTGCTCTGTTTGGAGGTATCTCAGCTCAGGGAGAACCATCTGGTACAAAGCTCAGGGCAGGTCAAAGAGCCTGGCCAGAGCTGCAGAGTCCACAAAAGAGGATGGAGAGACGCGTTTCTATTTATCAGTAATTCTGACTAGTAAAACCTTGCTGGAACTCTATTTCACACAGAGGATGAAGGCTTTCATAACCAAAACAGTGTGGCAGGGAGCCCATAATGTGGGGTTTCCTGGTGTCTTCAATAATTTTTGCAGTTGTTTCATGAAGTAGTGAAACTTTTAGTCATTCCCAGTAGTGACCCAATGGGAAAGTTCAAGAAATGCCTAAACTTTTATTCATTTTGCAAAGTGACTGAAAATTTTAATCGTTTTGCACAGTATGTGCAAAGCTATTGGAAACATTTATTTATTCCTCCACTGCTGCACATTCACCACATAAAAGATGTACCATTCCTGTGGTGAGACTCCAGTAAAAGAGGACAAAAAGCAGGCTCAGTTAACACAGCATCTCCACAAATGAAGCTGTGGTCCCAGGATAACAGAATGAAGAGATCACRAGGAAAGGGGATGAAAACAAGTGCTGGATGTAGGTTTTATATTTACATGGACACCACACTTCAAATATAGCAATTTTAACACAAGCAGAGACTATACCTCAAGAAGCAGGAAGTGTGAGAGAAAATGAAGAGCCCTACATGTTATTAATACAAATTCACATGGGACCATGAGGGTACTAAGTACCCTGAGTAGATGGTATGTTGCACAGAAAACAAGATAAACTTTCCATCTGCCAATCTCTTGAGGTTTCAYGGTATCCTCTCTGCTGACCCTCCCAGACAGCCACTGCTTAACTAGTGCTGAAGTCTGAGGAGCTGCAGCAGAGACCCATCAGGTTTATAAAYAACAAACATTACACACTCTGCACAGACCCTTATTAACTTGACGGCATTTTGATGGGACTGAAGAATGTCTCACCCACACATGTTGAGATAAGGACAGWTCTGAGAGCAGCCATTAAGGGTTGAGCTCAGATAGTGCAATGAACCCTTTACTGTCTGTGGAACTCCTGTGTGAAAGCACCAGGWAACAGCAAAAATTGCTGCCACAAAATGTAAAGCCGTTTGTCACCGTATCAGATAACTGAAGTAACAAAACACCTTGTAGGATCCAAAATTTCTCCAGTTGAAGAAAGCTGTGATGCTGTTCTGAAAACAAACCTGCAGGCTGTACTTCCATGTGAGAAGCATGTCATATCCGGTTGAAACTTTTTGAAAGACAAACTCATGGGAATTAATTTACTTCTTTTTTGGCACATGCAAGTAGGAAATGTTGAAAACTCTCACGGTGCTTCTCTGGATGTTGTTGCCAATTCGCTCTCGGAAGACATAGGCAAAACCAGCAGGCATCTCTCCCCCACTGCCTTGAGAACTACTTGTGTCACATTTCAAATCTACTGCTTAAGGTTTGACTTTCTCAACCTGTATGACACAAAAGGTATATTGGCCACTAACATATTCCAGTCCTTGTGCATTACAGGACTGTAAGAAAGATCTACTTCTGTATTGGTGCAAAGACTGCAAAAAGCTCCGGCATTGTTCCCTAAGGTATGACATGATTCTGAATTTATGCCACCTTTCCCATGTGCTTAAATATCAGCACAGTTTCAAAGCACTCTTGATGTTTTCCTACATTTCTGTAGTTCACAACACCTACTCGGGGAGAAGAAGCTACGAGCTGTACCACKTGTCCCAAAATAACCCAAACCAAAAATGTTGCATGACAAATCTCCATCATCTTTTAATGACMTGACTCACTGCCAGTTGTAATCTGTGGTTGACACAATGCCACACAATCCATTTCTTTTTTTCCTAGGAGTCCTGTTGCAAACACAGACATGTTTCTTACAGTGTAATAGGAAAGTGATGCTCCCAAATGTTGCCATGATCTTCACCAGTACAGCAGTTCAACAGGCTTTAATGATTGCTGGAAATGACTGTAGGAGAAGTATTTTGCATTTCAAACCAACCTAAACCCCAAAGTACCACACCTTCACAGCTGGGCTTTTTACCTTTATATGAATCTTCAGGCAACTGTTTCGTTTTTAACTCATTCAATTAAATATCAATACTTCAGACTGCTTTCAACAGCCAGCCTTGTTCCTTAAATTTTAACTACTTTATACAGCATCGTACAAATTCTTTTCTTTAGTAACTGCTGCTGCTTGGATTTGGAATCATCAGAAGTTATCAGCAAAAGGTATCACCATACAGCTTTCTAATATCCAATATAAAGTTGTAATTGCATTTTAGAGCACCCAACTAGAACAACTCTTACAAACACATTGGTTTGCCATTACTATCATGAACTAATCCTATTCATTCAAMTTTCATCATGCTGCTAAAAAATCAAGCCAAAAGAAACTGTGGCATCAGTTCACTCAGATTAAATACAACAATTCCTTCTCATGTTGGCTGTGTCAAGAATAAAAATCATATTTTTATCAGCCTTGTTCCTCTGATCCCTCCTAATTCTATCAGCTGCATCTGGCAGTGAAACTGCGATAGTTGCAATATTACTACTGTCATTTTTGTTTTGTGGCTTGTTTTTGTTTTTGTTTTCAAATAGTCTACTTGCCCATGTTTAACACTGATGATTTAATAAGATCTACTAGCAGTGATGGTCTCTATATTTCCAAGAGTCATTCATGTATTAAAGCAGCAGAAAGATTTAAAGAAGTCGAGAATTGAGGGATCTGTCTTTTTTCCACGGAAATAGCACCTCCAAGCTCTCTACAGGCATGGGAACTCCTGCATGTACCCAGAACTATTTTCTTCTTCTGTTAGCTTGTGAAGATATTTACATCACRCTAACTGTAGACTTGCTTCCAGTYTAGCTGTGTGTGGTGGAAAACAGATAACCCTCATTTGGTAACAAAAGAATTAATTACTGCATGCACTCATAACATTTCATAGCTCTAACCCTTCTTAAATGAGAATGGATGGTTYCCAAAGAATATGCAAACCAGAAAACATTTCTGCTGTCCAGACAGTTTMTGAAATACATTGTTAAAGAGTGTTYCACAGCAAGATCCTTATTTTGAAGGTTCTTGTTTTAAAGGCCTGAGAGCATTACCACAGGTCAGTATTCACCTGCCATACTTACTCCTCCTAGAATGGATTTGACAGCCTCCTCATTGCTGGACACCCCCCAGAGCAGGGTGCACACTGCTGCTCCCATCTCTGTGCAATACTCTGCCTGCTGCAGGAGCTGCTGCTTGGCCTCGTTCAGCTGCTGCCGCAGGTCCAGTTTCTCCTGGAACAGCGTAAGGAAATTTTGGTTGCACTTCATGTCTGCCACAAGTTTCTAGGCTAAGGGACAGAACAAGAAACACAGTCATGGCCATCTCTGAAGTGGAGGGTAATSCAGAGCAGTTGCAGACAAGCTCTTTCACTCCTGAGCTGTGTRTAAGCAGTGCAGGCTGACAGGAACCAGAAACTGTCCACAAGGTCAAACCAAGTGACCCAGCGAGACTGTGTGGCACCTAGAGAAGCCTGATAGGAATTCTCTCTCCCTGAGCAAACAGCTCCATGTTTCTTCAAGAGAGAGGGGATTTCAGCATCAGGGGCCAGCTTTCCCTGACACCTGACAAAAGATACTGGAAGCATCTTACAGGAAGAGAGGGTTGTTTTGTTTTTTGAAACAGACTTCTGCTCTAGCCAACACAGAATAGTTGCTGGATATCTACAATAAATAGYGCTGTCTTGTCCAACTCTTTTCTGTTGGCATAGTCCTGATGAGAAGTGGCAAAGTAAGACAGAGTCCCCAAAAAACACACCTAAKGTTTGAAGTTTGGAGGATCTTCCATTGCAAGAAAGACACCACTGTGCATCCAWGAGGTTGGATGGGGCTCTGAACAACCTGGTMTACTGAAAGTTATCCCTGCCCATGGCAGTGGGGTTGGAATGAAGTAATCAACCGCAAAATCCCTTCCAACCCAAACTATTCTGTGGCYGCAATCTATGAACACTAAAGTGAGCTGCTCAGTGGTTCTTGCCACAAAGCATAGAGAACAGATCAACCCTACAGAACCAATTTCCATTTGGCAGTTCTTTTTTCCAATCACATGGGAAGCTGGCTGGAACAATATAATGAGATTGGGTAGGATTCTAGGGCTCACTGGCTTCCTACCAGCTGCCACAGGAGTAGCAAAGCTGCTGCACTTCTCAGCTTAGAGCCAGCACAGACAGTGAGCTCAAGGCASGGATTCTGCCATCTGTCTCTCAGTGTGGGTGGGGGCTCCCAACTAACTGCAAGTAGGGTGGTATTAGACAGTGCTGCAGGGAAAGACCAAGACCAGTCAAGAAAAATTATGTTAATTCAAGTATTACAGAGAATCACAGATTGCACAATGGCAAAAAAACGGAAGGATCTTTCTATGCCCATTTTACAGACATGGGATTTTCAAATTCACTGCAGGAAACACCCTCCTCAGCTCAGCCTTCCCAGCGTGTTTGGTTATCAGGATGAAACATGGGGAAAAGAAAAGGAATCTTTTCTATGCAACTTTGAATGCAACTAAACAGAACAAGACTTTCAACCACGTATTGTTGTTAAGACTTTAGAATAAGTACCTTGTCATTTTTGGGGTTCACCTCAATGCTTCATGTTGAGGGTTTGGAAATAATAGAAATGTAAACTCATAYGAAAATTTATGAAACATGATACCAACCAGTACAGAGCTGTCTGTGCTCTGTCACCAATTCCTGCTGAGCCTCCTGATCACACCTACCAGCCTGATTTGCACTGCTACTAATGGAACACACAAGTGAGGATTTGTAAAGTTCAAATTAAGTTTGTCATGCAGACTTTCACGTGTGTTTACAGTATCTTTTACCTACATATGCAAAAGACTGACACTTTGTGCGGATTCCATAAGCAGAGATTCCCAGGAAAAGTCTCTTATTTTCTAACACTTTGATCATTTTTAAGCAAATTAGCCAAATTCCATCTTTTACATGAYTCACTGCCAGGCCTATCAGCTTTTCTGCCACCAAAATGTCCTCRGGCATCTTCCTGCCTAATCCTTATATTTTCCCTGTCTTTTCCACAGTCCTAGTCTTAGGAAAATGTATCTTTAATAYATTTTATTTGCATTTTGTATTTGGATGCTAATACTGAGTAAAACATAAACCCTAGTAATACCAAATCCAGATCCCCCAACAAAGATGCAAAGCCAGCAGAAGAAATGCCAGAATTTTTAATAGATCAAAAGCAACATCAGAACAAAGATACAAGGCAAGGAAAACAAAACAGTACATTCAAGAGCCAGGAAAATAAACGGAGCCTGCAAAAGCAAATAACCTGGCTGGAAGCAACACTCCTAAGAGTTCACATCAGCAAGCAATTCCTGTGCTATGCAACACCACCATCTTCAGGAAAAGGTCAAGGCACRAGAACACAGCAGTGCCCAAGTATGGAACTACAAAAAGACAGACAAAGAAGACATCAGCCAAGAATAACATGTGCACTTCAAGTTTTGCTCAGGTTCAGAAAGCACAGCAATTCCTTAATCAGTGATACAGCTCTGCACAGAGAATTTGGAATGCAAAATGTTGATTTATGATGACCTCAGAAAAGGGCACTGCTCAGCTAGAAATGGATTTATTTTATGTTTGTTTCAGTGAATAATTTTCTTCTCCTTGAGAAGATAAATATGTAGAAAATAATTCAGAAACTCTAMACAAGCATGCCTAAAGCAGAACAGCGACTAAATGAAAAACACCAGAAGAGTGATTAACAGGAACAAAAATCACTAATATAMACAAACCAGCTCGTTGTATCCTGGAGAGCTACAGGACTTCACAACATCATGAGCACAATCCACTCAAATACACCTTCCTGGCTATTAACAGAGCCCAGTCATCAGACAACTGCCACACACAGAACAACAGCAAAGACATGAAGAGAAGAAACACCAAAACAACTTCCCCTAGTAAATTACCCATGCTTTAAGTACAACTCATCCAAAAGAAATTATAAACCCAAAGCACCTGCCCTTTTTTTGTAGTATTATTAGGAAYAACGAGTGGGACACACTTCATTAATGCCTAAAGCAACATTATTTTATCYGGGTATTTATACAACTGAAGACCTCAGTGCACAGCAAAACAAACCCTCTACTTATTGCTGAACTGAAACAACTATCCAGAAGATATTCATTTTGAAATAAGGAATATCCAGATTGACAACTATTCCATCATACCAAACTTCCTCCCAGAATGACTTTTCTGTGCAGATGTGCATGAAAATTGCATTTCTGAAGTCTTCATTATTCCTCTTCAAAAATGAAGTAAGTTTGTAGGTTCATCTGTCTTTGTGCAATCCCAAGGCTGGCAAATGCCAGCTGTACAACCCCAACAATGTGAACTTCTGCTGACTACTGAAGATGGCTCCAAGGAAATGATCTTTTGCAGMAAATAATCACCACTGATTCTCACAGAGACTCATTTGAACCCAAATGGCTTCACAGTCTGAGAAGGCACAGTCTTTAATATTCCTTCATTGTTAAGAATCTCCCTTCTCATAATCACTAAATACAATATTGACAGAGCAAAAGGAGGCCTGAAATTACTCTTTGATTCTCAGCTGTATGTGGCAATTGGATCAATAGGCACTTTGAGAAAGACTATTAACACTAAACAAAGGTACACAGCTCACAGCAAACCAAGACAGGCTGGTTTCATTCTGTACATTGCACTGCTTAAATTATCTCCTATTGTCCTCTTTCAAAATGTGTTGTAGCAATGTTAAATTCAAAAGAACTGATTCTGTGAATCTATAGCTGTGATTCCAGCTATAGCACAGCCTTCCCAAATACCTGATGTTTTACTTTAACATGTTAATATAAGCCAAATGCTTGATTTTTAAATTCACACACACCAAGACAAATCCTGCCACAAATGCCTAACACAACTCATASAAGTGCACTTCACAGAGTATGGAAGCTGAGAGAGATCCCTGCAGCTAKCAGGAGTCCTGTACTGCAGTGGGAGACAGTTGGTACCTCTGTTTGTACAMATGGACTTCTTCCCTGTACTGAATCTTACTGTATTTTACCTAGCTACAAGATTGGCCCTTTTGCTCTAGAAATATCAAGAAGAAAAAAAATKATGACCTTATAAGTTATATTTTTCTTACCACCTGACTATACATACAGACATCCCAGATGATTTTTCAGACTGAGGATTTATTTTGTGACATGAACATGAAAAACTGATCATTACTGCTTTTGTTATTAAAATTCAAGCATGCAGATGCCAATATTCTGGCAGCAAATCTACCTTCTTCTCTCTCATGCAATCTGACTGGGCTGTTTCCAGACGGGCTCTGAGGTGTTCACAATCCATTCTCAGCTGCTCTACTTCCTCCTCCTTTTTCTCCAGGTCTGTGACACGATAAATCAGACAAAAGGAAAAAGSAACACTATGACCAACGGGCCTGCACTAAAGCAGCAAATCCACCAAGTGCAACTTTACTGCAGCGCCTCAGCTGTTTGCTTGTACAAGATCACCTCCCCGTGGCTAAAGGGGAATCTCACAATTTGCTGTGAGGCAGCAGCTCTGAGAAAGCAAACCAACACGTTTCTGATTTAAAAGAATCACATCTAGTGGAAAAATACTGAGGGCTGAGAAGATTTTTAAAAATTTACTCMGTTTTCTACTTTATTTTCATGAYAGTTTTCATGAAAATTMCATGAGTGAAATTTCAATCAAGTCAACGACTAGATTAAAAGATAAGAAAAATATCAGTATCAGTCAAAAGTGTATGTTTCAATCTAAAATTTACAACTTACATGGATAGCGTGAATGAAAAACAGTGATTCTAAATATTTTAAATTAATATTTATAAAGCAGTATAAACAACCCAGTCTCATGAAAGGTGTCCCTGCCCATGGCAATGGTGTTAAAACTGAATCATCTTTAAGATCTCTTCCAACCAAACCAATTCTGTGACTTTGCAATTAACTATTTAAACATTGTGTCAGGTACAACCAAATTTTATTATTCCCTTAAAAAATTAATTTTTGATGGTATCATATCAACATTTCTGATGTTATCAGAATTTTTTTCAATTTAGACTCTTTATTTTAGTGAACAGAAATCAAGTTAAAAGTATTCTATTTCACCAGCATGATGCGTGTTTAAAAAAAAATTCCCTTTGATGGATAATTTTAATAATAGTTGAGTGTYGYATTTTACTTTAAAAACCACACTTCYGGATGCTTACTATTTATGCTGAAAAAAGTAAACATGTTTAAGTAGTTCCAAAAAGTAAAATCCAAATAGCATCTACTGTAATTCTGGTTACCTTAACCAAATTACACTCCACTTTTAGCATCACACCCTTGATTATGACAGTTTGGTCTATGGCTTGACACATTTCAAAGACTTCCCCTAACATGTGGTCAATATTCTTTAATGTAATTACCAAAAACCATATCAAATTCAATCGTAAAAGACAACACCATAAAAAAAATTATCCAATTATGATCTTTTTAACCAAAGAACTTGGTTTCTGGAATTCTATTTAATAATTCTATATGATTTGAAAATAAACTCCTTCCTGTTTTGGTCCTAATTGACAAGTTTGTAATCTTAAATATACACATATTACTTTGAGCAGCGGGTATTAAAGCATGTATAAAATCACTCAGCCCTTGAGTGATTCTAAGCCAGCAACCTTTTAACAGAAAGCAAAGAGGCAAGGCAAGGGTTCACTGATAGAAAACATTTCTGTGCCAGGACATACTCTCTGCACACTCACTTCTTTTCAACCTGCAATMCAAAGGAAAAGATTGCAGGGGGAAACGGATTCATTGATTTTTTTGAGAATAACTGTGGTCAGTGGCAAGAAAAATCCTGTCAAAYGAAGAAAATTCAGCCCCATGCACAYCTRAYTATGTGGGTGTGAGTCCWAAGCAGCTGACAGCAAGATGTCTTGGGCATGAGGAGAACATGCTCTGCTCATCTACAACAGACCAAGAATTGGTTTATCCAGGTCAGCTCATTCAATGAAAATCTGTCACGTCAAGCAAAAGAGCTCTCCTGAAAGAGAAGAATCACTCCCAGCCCTTGAGAGGATGGATCCAACCTGAATCCAGCCAGCTGACACACAAAGATGCCACATCCTTCACTGACAGACGTCAAAGATCCTGGAACCAAACCTGAGTCAGAACGGGAACTGACTACTGAGTATTAACACATTGCAAACTGTACTTTTTAAAGGGCTTCAAAAAATGATGTTTCAACATTCTCTAAGGTATCACAATATTTTATATAGAAGAAAGGACAATAGTGGAAGCTGTTGAAAAGAGACTTACTTCTAGCTGTGCCTTATTTGTGGAAACTCCCCCGCTATGCCCGGTCAGCCCTCGCAGCTGTGCCTATGCTCTGAAGAGAAAGATTTCACTACCAACTTGAGTGAGCAAAAAGAAATATGAAATAGCATGTTCATTCAAAGAGGTAATATGTAACTTCACCACTGCAGCGGTAAATCAGACTCTGGGAAGAAGTGGCACTTGYTCTTAAGATAGAGACTCAAAACCAYAACAAGGCACWGGGCACAAGGAAAGAARAGRAGGCYCCCATTTCAGGTGCACGATAAATTCATTCTCATCCACAGAAAGTTATAGGTCATATCAGGAGATTTTCTGGACCAGAGATCTAATCTCAAAGCTTTGTGAGGTGCATGCAATATGGATGAATRTCAACAAGTGATGGAATTCTAATTCTACTGCTCCAAATGCGAGATCAGTGTTAAATGCTATTTTTAACACTTGTTCAGTGGAGCGAGTTCCACTAAACTTATACATAACAATAAAGAAAAATTGCTGGAGCTCTATTTCTAAGACTCCTGGAGCCAAGCACTCTTCCTGAGAAAGGCAGTAAGAACAAAACAGAATTCTCTTTTTAAAATGAATAATTATCCTGGCAAGGATAATCAAGATCCAGACAGCAGCCTGAAAAGTAGGTGTTGGCTGCACTGAGCATTGCCAGGTCAGGTCTCAGACATCACCTCTGGGAAGCTGCCATAGGAAATGAATGTTCTGCTGATCTACACAGACTGGTGGAACATCCAAAGATCTCAAGACTTCTCAAAGCTATTCAAGACTCCATCAGTCTCAYAACCAAATGGGCCAGAGCTTTTGGAAGTTTCTGAGTACAATCTGCACTTCTTGAGGAGCAACTGCAACAGTTGATGGAAGTCTGAAGAGGTACAAATCACAGATTAGGCTGCTSTAAGAACAATGGGAAAAACATCACTAGGAGGTGCCAGGACTMCTGTAAGCTTCACATGCCACGCCAAAGAGTGCATGTAACAAACAGCATCATTCTGACAGTGAGAGATGCTTGTGTCCCTGTGATCACCTTCTGTGATCTCTGTGCTTCAAAGCCTTCTTTCAGTCTGCCTTATTTCATGTGCAGAGGTAGAAGACTGGAGCAGCAAAAATCACCAGCTGACTTGTCCAGCTGTGGGGCACATGACGGTCAGAACCTAAATAAGTATTCAAATGACYTCATCACCTGCAAGAGAAACCTCCACTGTGCAGACAGACTCCAGAGAATTCAAAGGCTGACTGAGCTTCAGGTACTCCCCCAGAGAGAGAATGCTGGGCACCCAGAAGAACATTTCAAGGAGTCTTAAAATCCCCATGTTGATGTCATGAGCCGGCTCTGGAGGGCCCTGACAGTGTCTCCTCAATGCCTGGCACAAGGAATCTAAGAATGATTGAAAGAAATCTTGAGACTGAAGATGGATACAAATAGGTAAAAACTAGTTGAGGATCTTGAACACTTAATGTAACTGGAAACAGTCCTTGATGACTTGCAACAGCACAAAGAAAACTTTTCCAGATCCTACCTACTGCTTGTAATATGGATAACATCCCAACCAGCAAGAGAGGTGGTGCAGTTTTCCCATCTCTGTAAGGATTTGATGCCATGGAAGAATCTTTCCAAGGAGTGGACCACTAAGGGAGCTGGATGCTCTGCCCCTCTGACACTTAGTCAGAGTCAGGCCTTGAGGTTCTACCTTACTCTTAGCTAACTGTTGCAAATTAATCACCTTATATTCTAGAAGARACAAACTCCCTGCAATCTTTCTCAGTGGTTGTTCCATGACTTTTCAGGCAAAACCAAATCCTTGGAWAACAGGTAAATTGTACAACTGCAGGTAAGCTACAAGCTAGGGATGGAGCTGACTCCTATTTGGCCCTGATGGCATGTTGGGAATGGGGTCATTTTTGAAAAAATAATGCACAGATAAACCCAACATTCTGGACTGGACTCTGGGAACAGGAGTAAAAATAACCTGGACTTAGGGGACAGGAGTAAAAAAACTTTTTATTACAGACTCTTCAGGGTTTATTAGTATAGCGTACAAATTAAAAAGCAAGACAGGCWAAATACAAGATTAACTCACACTTGCTTTAAATTTTTATCCACTGCTGTTTACTATAATTTTGTTGGGGTTTTTTTCTGCGCAAAGTGACCTTTTGAAAAACAAAATGGTTTTGCCTCTTCTTAAAGGGAAGACACTTTTTTCTGATACAGCTTCCCTTACTGCCTGAACTACATATGTTTTTAACCACAGTAAAATATTTTTAAAGATTCATTTGACATGTCTGATTATTTCTAAGGCAGCCTGTAATTTTCTTCACTACAAACACATTAATTTACTGAAGCAGTCACTGAAAAACACAGTTGAATCTGGACTGGCTTCACAAATTTTACATTTGTAGAGGCACAACAGTTTGTTCTAAGTAATTCTGGCAGAAACTGTAAGAGCTTGCAAGATGGTGCTACTCACTTGATTCAATAGCATCCAGCTTCTGGAATGTCCCCAGGATATCTCCATTTACTATTTTGGGCAAGAAATCCCGCAATTGCATAACTTCAGTTGTCAGCCTTTCCAAATCCCTCCTTCTGACTTTTACAAATTCCTCCTTGGTCTCAGCCTTCTGAAACAAAACAACAAAACAAAGCAAAACCAACCAAACCAATAACCAACCAAAGACACAGACTTGTACTGCTTTTCTGGCTGAATTTCTTTTCTTGGACAAAAACATTCCTCTGTATGACATAATTTCAGAAATTTGTAACTTTTTAAAAGAGAGCTATCCAGCAATCAGATTCAAGCCTTTGAGGTGGATCCTTGGAATGTAATTAATTTTCGCCACTCTGACGTAAAGTAAATCATATTACCTCTCTGCATTGGTTTCTTCACACCTGAGAATGCTGCAAAAACTAACACTCACATTTTCAAATCCAAGCAGCTCTGCATATGCCAAGCTGTTGTTTCATGACAGCTGTAAAGGATATGATTACTCAGCTTTTTAATTAATTAAAACATTTGTAACAACTTTTTTTGAGAAAACTGTACTTTTTTCAAACTAATTTATCTTTTGAGAAGAGCAAAAATTATTTTCAGCCATCTGCAACCCAATCCCACATAAGGAAGTTAATYCCAAGGTAAGACAGAAAATGTTTACTAGTTTCCTCTCCTGCCAAACTKCAGCTAAAAAAGAAATTTCATTCCATGTTCCAATAGAATGTGTGCTAATTTTAAAATTGCAGAGCATTTTTTAAACCAGAAAGCCATAAATTCCAATTTCTGATATACATACATATGTAAACTCTGGATCTCAAAAAGCTGCCACAAACACATTGACATAAAAACATGTTTAACACATTTTGAYTAAAACACCATTTAATATACTTTCAGAAAGCAAAGTAATATCTTAGTAGTGTTTTGCACTGCATTGAGAACAGTGCTGAAAAAATGAGATATTTTATCACATCTTRTTCCAGAGGAAAGAGGGTAACAGAACAAAACTGCATTTCCCACAGGTACAAAATGTGCAATCCCCACAGCCTTCTCAAGCCCAGACACCTAAGACAAAGAGAGGCCATCCTTTCCAACCATCCCCTACAATTCTTTCTGCTTCCCTGCTGAATATTTCCTTTCAGTTCCACTTCCTATTTTATTTTATTTTTCTTCTCAGTTGTCTTTCAAAGACAAACAGTTTTGGGACAGGTAAGTCCCACCTTTGCTGGTTCAGAGGTATCAGAGCTGCCATGAAGGTATGGAAGAAAGACTTTGCTTTAATTTGAACTCGAAGCTCAAAGTTCCATTTACAAAGTGCATGTGGCAAAGTTTGTACTGCCAAGTAGCAGCACATGACCTGACTCTAGAAGAATTCAACTCATCCAGGTCTCAAGAAAGCATGGAAYAAACACATGGGAACAGGAGATGGTAGAGGAATGTCACCTGCATGTCAGCAACCATAACACTGAGAATTCAGTATTGCTCAGACTTACAGAGCAATAAAATGTAAAGGAACMTAAAAATAGCTCTGTTCACTAGCAGAAGCTGAATTCAAATAAAAAACACTGTGAATACCAGGTGTTAAGATATGAAATATACAGTAAGGAGACAATTCTCATTTATAGTTCCCACTGTAGGCACAGGTCTTTGCAACACTGTTACAACAGACAAGTTTTATTTTCTGTTTAAGCAGCGACCCAACATCTCTCTGCACTACAAGAGTATGTCAAAGGCAAATACAGACAGTGGAGAACAGGATGTTTCTGTCCAGTCCTCACAGTAACAGCAGGTGCCTGGATGTAGGAAATTTCATTTCAGTCCCTGTAAAGTTTTTTTTCACAGAGGTTAAGTTATGCAGCTGAGCTCATGGCCTGGTGTGAGTCCAGCAAAGGGAATCCCCMTTCCCTGCCAGGCCAAGGGGGGTTGAACAGGGCAGAGCTCCCAGCTGGCCATGAACCGCCACTGCCACTCCTCACCACCCGGGATGCCTCTGGCACCACTCTACAGCCCCACCATGGCCCCCTCCACCAGCGGCCCCGCCATCGCCCCCTCAGGACCCCACAAGGCCCAGGACCACCACACAACTCAACTCCCCCCCATTCTTCCTTCCCCTTCGCAAGGACCCCCGGGCCGGGCCCGGCCTCAGAGCCAGCCCTGAGCGCCCCCGGGCCGCTCGCGATACCTGCGTGTCGCCAGCGAGGCCGGCGCTGCGCCACATCGCGACAGCGGCGACAACGGCGACAGCGGCGACAGCGGCGTCGTGCGGGAAGGGGCGTGCGGGAAGGGCGTGAGGGCGGGAACGGCCGCGCCATGGCCACGCCCCCACTGTGGTCACGCTCTGCTCCGATTGGACGAGCGCGTTTGGGGCGTGGTCTGGGCGTGGTCTCGAGGAAGRCTCCGCCCCCAACTCGCCCGTATAAGTCCTGGGGTGGCAGCGCGACATTAGCGGGACATCGTCGTACAGCACCGGGATAACGCCGGGACAACACCGGGCTGCAGGGGCCGGCCAGAACAGGGCAGGGTTGTGGGGAGCTGCAGCCCGGCCCTGGTGTGGTTTCGGTAGGGCTGCCGCAGGGTAGGAGGGCTCTGCAGGGGAATCCRGACAGGCTGGATTCATGGACCGAGGCCWGTTGTGAGGTTCARTAAGGACAAATGCTGGGTTGTGCACTTGGGTCACAACTCCTACAGTGCTACAGRMTGAGGCAGAGTRTCTGGAAAGCTGCCTGGRGGKAAARRRMYYKGGRRKKSCSSKYMRMMRGRSYKRAWKRRSMMMSKKKKSCCMRGKKGSCMARRARGSCMRKKGKWMCYKGSYTKKKKYMMCMRKWRKKKKGSCMRSMRKWMCMRGRMMAWKRMYKKKSCYYYYKKSYKGRMMMYKGKGRRGSCMMMMCYWSRRWKSYKSSKYCMAKTYYRGGCCCCTCTATTCRCGAAGGACGTGGCACTCAGTGCCATAGTCTGGCTGACACCGCGGTGATCGGTCCGTGCTTGGACTTGACGATTTCGGAGGTCTTTTCCAGCCTTARTAACACACAACCCTCGGTGATCYGTGGGRTGCCCGGAGCGGTGGGGGAGCCCCGGGGGMCCCCGGCCGGTGCCTCCCGTTCGCCTGCTGGTGCCGTTGAGTCCCGAACTCCGCGGCGCCCATCCCGCCTTCCACCCCGGCGCCCATCCCGGCGCTCCGCCTTCGCTGCGGTGACGGCAGAGCCCGGCGCCAGTGACGGCATCGGGCAGAGCCCAGCGCGTTGCGGGCAGGACGGGCCGGACCGGGCCGGGAACGGGAACGGGACGGGAGCTCTCCGGGGCCAGGCCGGGCCATGGCTCCCGCGGCCGTGCAGCCGCCCGAGGTGCAGTTCGCGCAGCGCTTGGCCGCCAACGAGAAGCGCATCCGCGACCGCGCCCTCAAAAAGCTGCGGGGATACATCGACGTGCGCACCCGGCGCCCCGCCGGTACGGACAGGGGTGGCCCGGGGGCCGGGGAGATCGGGACAGGGACCGGGATCGGGACGGGGACAGGGACAGGAACAGGGGACAGGGATAGGGACAGGGGACAGGGTTCGGTGCCGTGGCGGAGCGGCGCGGAGGCAGCGGCGGCCCCGGCGGGCGGGCGGCATGGAGAGGGAAGCACCACGTGTGTGCCCAGAGCCCGGCCCGCCTCCTTGTGCGTTCTTCTCGGGTTGTTTTTTTTCTTTATTATTTATTTATTTTTACTTTACACATTCTCTTTTTCCTTTACTTTTTTTCCCCCGTTATATATATATTTTTTAAAAAACTTTTGCGCTCGTCTTTCACCATGTATATGCACGTGTTGTCCCGGTGCTGCCGCAAACGCAGCCCCAGCACCCGGGAACGGAGRGACTCGTGGGTCATCGCCCGGGAAGTGTCTCCGGGTTTTTTAGGGGMTGGAGGGCTCGGGAAGGATCGGCTTGGACCGGGAAGGGTCTTGCTGGCAGTATTAACAAATCTGGGATGGGAGCAGGATGGCTCATGAGCTCTCGTTCCCGAGGAACAGGGCGCAAATGCGCKGAACTGATCCAGGCTGGAAACATACGGAGCATGAAGTTTTATTTTCTGTTGTTTCTGTGGGG
This sequence comes from Malurus melanocephalus, assembly GCF_030028575.1. Taxonomy (NCBI): domain Eukaryota; kingdom Metazoa; phylum Chordata; class Aves; order Passeriformes; family Maluridae; genus Malurus; species Malurus melanocephalus. The sequence goes on from NW_026623611.1 coordinate 365,133, forward strand.
TGATCTCTRCCTCTTTCCATGAGTGATATTCAGGAGCATTGGAGGGAATTGAGGCAAGCTCGGGGGTGTTTCAGCGCTYGTGTAGTTGCAGCTGATTCTGTGTAGCTCATCTGGGTTACCTGTTGCCTCCACTTCGTGGTATCAAAAGATTTTTTTCCAAGTTTTTCCAAAGATTCTTCTTGGAGCTGTATATTGGCATCTTAGAACTAAGAATCTTGGAGTCAGTTTGAGTCTGGTAAGGCCAGTMTGAAGCTTCCTGCACCTGAAACAGCCTTCTGTGCAGAGTTTCCACATGGTCACAGGTTATTCCTATAGCTTACATTATATATAATAGATATAGTGTAATATATAATTTATAATGTATATGTTATTTATATAAAATATAGATATTATGATCTCCTTTATACATGTTTTATTGCCATATATTTAAATTATTATAATATATTTAAATTATATTATTGTATATTACACTTACATTTTATATATTAATATAAAGTATATCTATGGCTTTGTGGAACCAGCCTAGACCTGACCACGAGAACTAAACTGCAGTTGGAGTGCTGGTTGTACCTGAGTCAATTCCTTGAAAAGACAGTAGAATAGATTTAGTTTCTTCCCTTTCCAAGTAATATTTGACCTGTTAGCTACATCGGATAGGGAGAAGGGCACCTAGAGCAGCCTTAAGGGTCAGATCAGGGAGCCAAATAGTCGTTATCCCATTCCTGACAGTTAATACAGATCTAGGGATTGCCTTGGACYTAGGACAGTGTACATCATATACCTCCCAGGTACTTTCTGAGCCTACCACTATTCTTAGCTCTGGAGACTTTCTAAAGTGGGCTCTGTGCTCATTAGGGCTCTGTGCATCTCACTGCAAAGTGAAAATTCCTTGGAATTTTTTGGAAGTAGCCACCAGATGGACAGGAGTGTCCCTAAATGAGGGAAAAGGCTACCGGTTCACGTACTGCCTTAAGACATCGTGAAACCATCCCAGGAAGATTGCTCAGCTGGGCTGTGAACCTTCTGCATGTTAAAATCAGCCCACCAGGGAATGCAAATGAGTAGGAAACAAGGGTGACTGCTTTGCAGAGCTCTTAGATTTACTTGCTGGTAGGTATATTGAAACACAGGTTAACTGCTTTGGGCTTGGAGAGAAAGATTGTTGAGGAGAGAGGGTGTTTTTTCAGTTATTTCTAAATTAGGAACCTTATTATCCATCCAGTGTTCTGAGAGGGATGAGGCTCACACATCAGGCAACCTGAGTGAGATGGCTGGGAGAGCTTCTTCAGAGGGCTGAATTTTCAGCRAGAAGGCAAACTTTGTGGAAGGCATAGAGCTAGAAAATGAATTGATGAAAGAATAGTAAACAGAAATAGCTTCTAGTAAAAAAGGAAAGATTTCTGGGGGGTTTCCTATCCCACAGAGCTGCACTTAACTTGGGCCCAGAGCTAGAAAGGATTTACATAATTTCCACTTTCCTGTGTAGATCTGGTCAAKTGCAATTATCTAGAATAGGAAAAATTGTAACAAATTCCATGATAGCAGTGTCAAAGCAGCCTCCACCCCCAAACAGAAACGCTGACAAGGTTTGCATTAAAGTGGCTGGGAGTGGTTGTAACATGTTAATCCCAGCTCCTGCAATACTTAGGAACAGAGTTACTGGGCATAGGGATGGTTACAGTTCAAACCCTAAAGCCAAAATCTTTCTCGGGGTAGCTTTAAGGTGAAGAAGGCCTTCAGTTTTGTGCACTGTGGTTGCTAATACAATGTATTCCGTTTTTAAAATAAACTTACTTGAATGATTATTATTTGCCAGCTGTGGCTGGGGACGACACATAAAGTTGGAAAAGAGAACACACAACCTTGGAGCTACTCTTTTGAGCCACTAGGATAAGAAACTTGCTATAAAACCCTTTGGTTAGTCCCATGTCAAATGGACACAGAACTGACTAGAACACTTTAAAAAGCCCTGTATGAATGAAAAGCAACCTCATGAAAGTGTTTTCTTCACTCAAAGATTGTGAAGCACTGGAACAGGCTGCAGTGGAGTCACTGTCCCCAGAGGGATTTAAAAGATGTGTAAATGTGGCACTTGGGGACATAGCTTAGTGGTGGTCTTGGCCATGATTTTCTGACRGTCTTTTCCTACCCAAATAATTCTGTGATTCAATTCTGGGAACTCCTGAGCCACATTTATAGATAATGGGTGATGCCTCTGTGTGATGCCTCTCTGGAGCTAATGATGGCTGTGAGGTTAAACCTGCCTCTTCCCACTATTATGTCACATACTTTTCCCTTAAGAAATGTTATTAATTTTAATATTACAATGAATATTGAATGATTAATCAGATTGTTTTGTATTCTGTCTTAACATTACTATCAAGTCTAAGTKAAGTTTATAATTAGTGCTTAATATTACTTAATATTGCATATTTCCCTCACTTCCTTTCTTTTTAACCAAGCACAATTGCAGATGATTCCACTAATGTGTTTGCMGGTTTTTTTGTCTGAGTGATAATTGCTTCCAAATTATTTGCTCCAAGGAAAAGGTGCACTATTTAGATCTTGCACTGAGTCTCAGGCTTTTTTGCCAAGCAGACATCTGACACAGCAATCTTTTTGGAACAAATTTGAGCTTACTGAAGATGATGACCTTTTCAAAGTGATKTTTCCTGAAATTACTTGGGAGTACTTAATAGGCCAGAGTTTGAAAATAGCTGTGGTAGGTCATTGTAACTGTGTTGTAACAGTGTACTGTTGTAATTTTAATTCGCAGCAATGTAGTTGGTGTAATGACAATTCCAGCTCTTGAGCAGTTATTACTGACTTCTCATGTAGAATTTTCCTTCTGTAATGTGAAAATATTCTTTGCTGCAAAATTCAGGTGTTACTACATCTCAAGACTAACTGTATTGGAAATATTTTCATTATAGTTACTCAGGCTCTTTGATTATRCAGTTTCATGCAGAAATAAATGTATTGATTGCTAGAAGTATATTCTCTCACAACAAACACCTAGCAAAGAGTAAAACTATTGGTAAAGTGAGACTTTAAATTAAATAAAAACAAATCAAACAAAAACCTTTCCCTTTCTTGTAAAAATAGGTCTGATAACCTCATTAAAAATTTCTTTCTGACTTGRTATTAAAAATCTGCAAGAGAGTTTTATCAGAATTATCTTGGTACTCAACTCACTTGTGATTGCTTTGAAATCTTTATTGTTTCTTAAGGTAGAGGCTTACAGTCACGGAATCATGTTCTATACCAAATTGCCTTCCAATTAATGTGCTAACAGTAGGAACCAGAACAAAATAACAAAAACAAAGAAAGCAGGGAGCAAAGGGAATTTAATGAAAATACTTTGGTGGAAATATGTGGTTTTTTTCTTTTCATTCAGACTTGTTCTGTACTCTAGGTGGCTTCAGCCAGGAAGAGCTGCTAAAAATATGGAAGGGCCTTTTCTACTGTATGTGGATGCAGGATAAACCTCTGCTTCAGGTATGGTAACTGGGTTTATAATTGCTTGAGTGGGTCTCTCCAAAATACACTTTAGGAACATACTAATTTGGAATTGGGAAAATTATGTTTTCTCTTTTTTTTTTTTTTCCTTCTTCTGCAGCCCATTTTGTGGCACCTGCAGAAGGAGAGGTGGCTGTAACTTGGTGATTAGAACATGAAYAGATCATGTCTGGATTCACCTTCAGGGGGACAGGTGTAGCTATTTACCTTTCAAAACCAGATCTCAAATAGATGTCTCATGAAATGTAGATTTGGTGGAACCAGAGCAGGTTGCCCTTAACTGCAGSTGCAACATTTGTTCAGACTTTAGTGTGAAACTTTCACACATCCTTTTCCTTTGTTAGTTCAGTAGCACTTCATCTACTACCASCTTTGTCCCTGCTGCATATTTTTGTCAACTTCTACTAGTTTATCTCCGTGCTTTCCAAAGTTCCTACCTGGTTTTGGAGTACCAGCTCTCAGTAACCTCATTTTTCAAATCACTTGTCTGCATGAGCAAGGTTGATCTCACACATAGCCCAGACAGCTCCACAGAGCTGTGGAAAGCARTGTCCTGTAAGGTTTACATCATTTGTTAATTCAAATACAGGGGATTCTTCTCCTAATTTAATATTGCCTGCTTGTCAAAAAGATGATTTGTTCAAATACCTGGTGAAATGAACAGGTTTTGATAGCCTGTTCTAGCTGACCTAGGCCCAGTGGAAGGATAACTGCAGTACTAAAGCAGCTTTTGAGAGAACCTTTTTTTTTTATTTTGAGAGATGTTTTATGAACGTCATACTTCTTGCTGTTTGCTGATATTGTGTTTAGTGAGGAGACCAAACTCCAAAACATGCTACACTAACTATATTTATTTACTTTTAGGAGGAACTTGCAGCCAATATCTCTCARCTTATCCACGTGTTTCAGAATACAGAGGCTCGTAAGTACTATTTAATTATCTAATACTGTTTAATGATCTAATTATCTAGCTCTAGAAGTGCTTCAGTCTTTGATTATTCCACTGTCACAGTGCCAGAATAAAGACAGGCAGATAGGGTGTTGTTTTGGTGGTTTCTTTCTTTTCTTTTTGTCCAAGTGGTGTGTGTGATTGCATTAAGGGAGAAATGAGCTGMAGTTTTTTCCTGGCTGTTGCAGGGGAAGAGTTGTATCTTCAGTGTGATACAGGTGAGACTTTGCAGGACAGGTAGCAAAACAAACTTGTCCCCTTACTGCTCCATTTTGTATAGACTGTTCTGTGTATTTCTTGCTCAAAACCAACCTTGTTTCATGAGCTGTTAAGCCCCTGCTATTCAAAATGTTCATGAAATGGAGTACTCAGTCAATGCCAAAACTTGCATGGGTAGAGATGAGTGCAGGATATGTATTTTGTTCTACCTTATGTGTATATAGCACAAAATAGATACAGATCTGTCCCTGGAATTAAACTTGTTTTTAAAGATAGCTGTGTGCCTTTTCTTGTGTTGTGCTCAAGTTTAATTCATGCTTGTACCAGTTTCAAGCCTGTCCTCCCCTAGCTCTGTCCCTGTCCCTAGGAAGATCCTAGGGAGCTGCATCCCTGTCTTGAGACTCTTTCAGGTGGGCAAAACAGCCCACTGTGCCAGACATGCAGGTGTTTTTCCTTGCTCCCTTGCAGGACACCTGTTCATCCAGACATTTTGGCAAACAATGAACCGGGAATGGAATGGGATTGACAATCTGCGTCTGGACAAGTACTACATGGTAATAATGCACCTCTTGGGGGTGTTTTGTTCTAGAAAACACGTAGTGCTGGTGCTGGAAGGCAGCTTTGTACATGCACTGGTGTGTAAGAGAAGACAAGGGGCCATCTTCTTGAGCCATTGTAAGAGATGTTTGTTTTAAAGGCCTTCTCTCACCACTGCAAACCTAAAAGCCAGTACAGCTTATATCATGCTCAAGTGCTTTCCCTTCTAACACAGTGATTTTTCTCKTTGATTTCTGTATTGGAATATCAATGCTTTTTCAAGGGACAGTRTATCAACATCAGTTATTTAGATTAGACTGTTTAAAGACTCTTTTATGAGTCTGCACTAGAACCCAGTAAAGTACCACCAGTAAAGTCTCCACTGCAGTACTTTCAGTTATCAGAATTCTTTCTGTAGGAAACAGAGTATTAAAACAAGTACTAAAATCTTAAAAAACATACCTTTGTAAARAACAAAATCCCATTTTCTTCTTCGAAAGAAGTTAATTGCAAGCACATTCATTGGTGATTTTTCTTTCCCAATATTAGCAGATGTAAGTTATTTCAGTAAGTGAAGTATTTTGAGGCAGTTGAATGTAACCATTTTACATATTTTACATATAACCATTTTACATACATCTTAGTGCAAGTTTCAAGTAAATTAAATTATTATTGTTATCGTCTGTCCCATATTGTTGAGCCAGTTTAAGGTGTGGCTTTTCTAAGATTTGGCAGCACTTAATGAAGAAGTCGGGGATGAAGCAAGAGAAAGCTGAATAGTAGAAATGGGCATGGATTTTTCTGTGCTTAGCATATGAAAGTAGTTTGTTGCCTTTTTTGCTTCACAGCACCCTTCTGTTGCTTTACATGATAGTCTGTCAAAATGTTCATGTGAGGCAGCTTCCACCTTGTGCTAAAGAGGTTTACCAAGAAGTCTGTTCATATTACAGTCAGAGTGACTGCTTTACCTGTTTTCATAAACAACATACATAACAGGATTTCTGCTTTGCAGCTGATGCGTCTGATTTTGAGGCAATCCTTGGAAGTGCTGAAAAGAAATGAATGGGATGAGGGGTAAGCAGATTTCTGAATGTTGTTGCATCGTAAACAAATTGCCCAATTTAACTTTATCAAATAAATTTTCCTTTTGTAGATTTTTTTTCATACATGGCACTGTCATGAGGTCTTTACATTAAGGCTTATTTATTCTTCATATTCCTTACTTTAGTAACATAGTCAGCTGTTACACTTTCATTAAATAAAATACAGTATTTTATGTATTTCATTTCCTGATTTAGCCAGAAGAGCTGTCAATGAAATATCACCTGCAGAGAGACTGGACAGGGAACCCGCATCCCAGAAAAATACAAAAAAAGGGAATTTTTTTTTAATTTTGTATTTTTTATTGGCTGCCACTTTTTAAAATTTTTATTTTACTGTGTTTAATCATGGTGACTTCTCTTTTGATAAGTCAGAACCCTTTAATTGTAAACTAGCTTCCTATTTGGTTTATACATCATCGTTTTGTTTGTATTTCTTCCATATTCTATTAAAAGACAAATAATTCCAGTCATTTGCTCTGTCTAGAGCTCTTGTGCCACTTCTAAGTCTGTTGTCTTTAAACTGATGAAGAARTTTGAGTTTTAATTGAAAGGGCTCAATAACCCAGTGTTAAACTTATCCTTTCTCTGTTTTGCRTTCTGAAATGTGGRATGCACACAGRCATRTTTTTGTGGAARCAGGAAGGAATTCAGAGCTAAAGGATRCTCCATCCCTCTTTTCTACCTTAGTTTGACACTGGGTAAATGCCCTCAATTGGAAGAGATTAAAATGTTCCTTGACAGGAGCAGAAGGTGTGGGAGGAGTTTTGATAAGGCTGAAGCCCATCTTCCCACACACATGGTCACCCAAACTGATCTCTTACGAGTTTTCTTATGGCGTTGCTCTCCATCTTTCACTGGAGAACCTGCATGAAGAAAGAGGCAGTGTGGGAAGAGAGGGTCATGATTCCTTTCTTTGCAGAGTGAGGGAGCTCAAGAACTGCCTTTCCCTCTCAAGTGGAGCCGAGAAGCTGCCTAGCATGACTTTCTTTTATCTTGTCTTTTAAAATCCTTTTGAAGAAAGGTGTATTGAAGTAAAATTGAAAGAATTTTTATGGGTTTTCAATATTTTGAATTCTCTTTGGGAGTGGAAATATTTGTTCTGGGCAAAATTGCAGGAGGTCCTAAAGAATGCCAGGGGAGAAAGCTTGGCATATACAAAGCTTCAGTTTCCTGAAAGATAGCACTGATAGGCTTCAGGGAAAAGAAATAGGAAAAAAACATCAAATTGGATAGCTGTCCATAACAAAAGAAGTRGTAAAGCTGTGAATCACTAGAGTTGTTTTCAAGCCAAATAAGACATGAGCAATTGAATATCAGTATCTTGTTCTTTTCTTTTCCTCTTCATTATTTTGTTTTCAGTCTAGTTGGACCGTTGCTGCAGCTACTAATGAAAGAAATTATGGACCCAGACAGCAATTCTCCCACTGGGATAAAGTTCCATTTAATTGATATCTATCTGGATGAATTGGCTAAAGTTGGTGCAAAAGAGGTTAGAAAATACTTTGTCATTTTCTTCTTGATTGATGTTAACTGTAGCACGCAGCATTTTAGAAGAAATATGGTTTTTAGCTTATGTAATTTCTGATGGTTTTAAATGTATCATAACAACACTGAGTCAGCATGAAGAAAGTGACATAAAAGTTATGCTTTTACTTTTATTCATGTCTTTAACAGTGAGAATATGGTAGTTTCTCTCAAGCTCCTGAGTACCACTATGCTGCTCCAAATTGAGGTTGGAAAATAGCAACTGGAGAGTTCAGAAGGGACTCAGTGTAATTTTCCTTATGTGAACTTGTTTTCCAGCCTTTGCTTTTGCAAAGGCTGACATAAAGCCTACTCTTGGCTYATTGTGTAACACCTAAATGGAGGAGGAAAATGAGCTTTCACAGTTGTCTAATATTTTCTTATTGTTTGTGCATTGTGCAGTTTACCCTCCACATCCAGATGTTTGTTTTGCTGGTGACATCTGTCTTGCTCTGCTGTGTGTTGCTGTGGCAGTTAATTTGTGACCCTTAATTTTGGCTGCTGTTCCAGTGGTGCAGCGTGTTCAGCARCAAAGCCAAAGAGCATTTCTCCTGTTCCTCCACCCTTCCTGCTGCCCCACGCTCATCCTGGGCTCCTTCTCAGTTGCCTCCCTTTGTCTCTGGCCTCTGATACTTCTCCTTGCAATGGRCAAAGCTGTCAGCAATTTTCCATTCCTATTGAAAGCAATCCTGCCTGCAGGTTTTGTGGTTCTGCATTATGGAGTAAGACATAGAAGATGTCTGCACCAGAGAAGGGCCAGCACTTCAAACCCCAATCACTTCTGCRGCTCCACAGTCACACAACTGTAGCTAAGCCACTCACAGGAAGCCTGGGGAGTSAGTCCCCTAGACTATTTGAAATCACAGATGATGTTCATACATTGAATTTTGACGGGAAGCGCTACTGTAGCTGATAGTAGTCCAAGCAGCCCTGTTAAGAAAAACCCAGATCTTATTTTTGTCTGCTACAGACTTTCTTCGGAAAAACACGCRAAATTATTTAAGCTTTCTCTGCCTCATGGTTCCATATCTAAAATAAGAAGCTTTGTTTTATTTCTGTAGTAAGCAGAATAAAGTCTGTGGGGCAGTCAGTGTTTTTATAATACTTCCAGGGAATATCTGGGAGTTAGTGGTAGCAAGAGTAACAAAAAGGCCCCTGGATACCCCTGCCAGCTGGAATTAGATAATGTGCTGAAAGACTGTTAAAGAAGATCCCCCAACACCAATTCCTGTGCAAACACCAATATTGAAGGAATTTCAGTGTACATACAGTATTTTTTGTACTCACCTCTTTTTTTTTCTTCCTAATCATACAGCTCACAGCAGACCAGAATCTCAAGTTCATCGAACCTTTCTGCAAAATTGCTGCCAAATCAAAGGAGTAAGTTTAATGAAAGGATAAATACTTTTTAAGAATTKAGAAACTCTGAATATGGTAATAAATGGATCAAATGGTCATAATTTCAGAATATAAAGAGGGGTATTTTACCAGCAATGTGCAGAGTCATTTGAAGATAAATCATGTTTATCAAAGCTGTAATCTCTGTGGATTTATAAGAACTATATCAACCTCTCTTGGTTAATTTGTCCAGTTATTTTAATTTACTAATGTRAAGAGCAGCTGAGTTGCTTCTTTGCCATGTAATATTGGTCAGCATATAAACRGTGAAATATAAGAGGAGGACATTAGCAGGGCACTGTTGGGATTAAAGAACTTCTGCTTAGGGAGTAACAGGGACACTTTCATCATCTGAAGAACTCAGTGTTCTTCCACTTTCTTACCCATTTCCTCTCCAATTTCCACTCAAAAAACATGAGAGGGGAGGGTGTTTATGGCGTGCCTTTGGTCTCACCCTGCTCTCCTGTGACACAGTCGGTGTGTGCTCCATGCTGTGACCTCCGGCATCTTTGAGATGATCTTGGATCAGTCCCCGTTCGCCATCGAGGACCTGATGAAAGAGCTGGGTACCAACRGTGATGAGGAGGATCTCTCTGAAGAAGGCAAACAGGAAAATGAAGAGGTGCTAGAAACCAAAGGTGAGGAGGGAGTTCTAAATTGCCCTGGTAAAGGTTGCTAGGATGGAAAAATCTGTTTCTTGCAAATATGTTTCTGCTCTGAGCCAATCAAACACGTGTTCAGGGTGTTGTAAGGATAATTGAGTTTTCCCATCTTCCCTTCAGGTGTGCTTAACAAAGCTTGTTCTTTTGGAGTCACTATTTCAAACAAACTAAGCACTAATATTCAGTGTTTTTTTTCTGTAATAGCACACAGATGTCTGTCAAGAAAATCAGCACAGAGCTCTGAAAAAACAGRGGATATAAATGAAAATGCTGATGATGGGGTCGGGACTGTTCTTCAGGTTTGTGGCTTATTTGCTCTGTTATTGATACTTCTGTCTTTTTCCCCATCCCTTTCAAGAGGTGCAGAAGTAAAGGGTGTTAATGGGTCAATGTTAGAAAATTTTAATCTCCTTCTGGTGTAATGTGAGGTGATATTTAGGTAATGTGTGTTCTGTGAGTGGTAGTGAAATAACTCCCATGTCTAAATTCCTCTCTCCTCTCTCCCATACCTTCTGTTTTCTGCTCCTCCCTTCCTGTCTCAAGAGTTTAAAAATGTGTGCTAAAAGCCTRGTCAGCATGAGTGGGGAAGCAATCAGCCTGAATTTCACTGACAGTTAATGATGGGATACATAGGAGAGAGGGTTATGTGTTACAGTTTGGGTTTCTAGACCCATGGCCAGTGCAGTGTAGTGGTTTTGACAGTTCCTCCCATCAAACACTCATACAGGTAGATAAATTTCATGCTTCTGTGGCTTTTAAGCAAGAATTAGGGCATGACACACTTTAAATCTGATATTTAGCTAAATATTTATGKAAGTTTTGAATTGGGTTGGCTTTTCTCTTGAGTAAGAATTAAGGTTATGAACATTTGAAAAAGTGGTACCAAGTTCAGCTGTTCTGTTAATGAAGCAACCATCTGTGCAAGCCAGTGGGTGAAGGCAGTTATGTTTGTGAAGGGGGCGTAAATTTCAACAAGATGGGTATCTTTACAGTTTACCTATTGAAGTTAACACTTGATATATTGGTGACACGAGTTGTGCTGGATTATCTTGTGGGTAAACTAAGAAAATCTGTGTTGTACTTCCCCCAACAGTTTGATTACAAGGCTGTTGCTGACAAAATCTTTGAATTTGCAAGCAAGAAAAATACACCTTCCCTGAACAGAAAGCGGCTGTACAAGCTGGTCAAAAAGTGAGTTCTGCTGACATACACCTTGTCCTAAACAACTTCCATTTGGTCTCTGTCCAGCCTCTCTTGTCCTGGTGATAGTGTCATGCTGTTYCTCACTGGTACCCAGACAGCTGCAGCCAGCTGAGGTTTATCTGCACAGATTTATCTGCACAGGGCGGGCTTGTAAGGCAGGATGGGACATCAGGTTGTGTGGGATGCAAGGAACAGATGCAGAAAAAAGGTTAAATTGCTGTTTACTCAGTACTTTCAGTGATTTGGTTTGAGTTTGGGAGTTTCTGAGGCAGATCTCTTCTGAAGTGGGTTCTTTGTAACTTCCTATGCAAAATGTGTTGGTTCTATTTTGACAAAAACATATAATAAGTACAATGATGCTGTTCTGCTAGTGTTATTAATGGTACTAAACCAGGAATAACATTTTGTTTTTTCTTTTCTCCCTTCCTCCACCTCCAGGTTCCAGGACTTAGCAGAAGGTAAGGAATGAGCAGCAGACTGAGAGAGTAGTTATTTTCCATTAAATTATATGTAATGCTCTCATACAATGTGTATTGGAATTTTTTTTCTCTCTTTTTTTAATGTGTCTTTCAAGAATATTGTATTGGGAGTTTTGTAGGTTTTTTAAAGCTTGTTGAGACACATTACACTTTTTTRGTGAGATGCCCAAATTCCTTTCACAATTTGAGTAGCACTGTACTTTGTCCTTAAATGACAGATGATKATTTTTGCTTAAACAAAGAGTAATYGGTCRTATGGTTTTCTTTAAGGTTGGGCGGGGAAAAAGAARTTGTTTTTAATGTTCGTATGAGTTATGCTGTATGTGAATAGCATAACTGTTCATAGAAGTAGGACTCTTCATTTTCTGATACTTTATCCTTCCTCAACAGGAATCTTCCCCCAAGATATTCCTGAAGATGTTTCTACAGATGAAGACGATGACGACGAATTCGGCAGGCGAAAGCGAAAGAAAAAGACTGTCAAGCCTTGGCAGCAAAATGAGCTGGAAAAAGTGAAAGGTAAGGCAAGATCAAGATTTGGAAGACAGACAATCTGCAGCAGCTTTTGCTGTTTGGCAAAGTGTCAGATACAAGCTGTTCGGAGGAAGGCAACACTGTTGTTCAGGATGTGCTGATTTGTATCCTGTTGTGATGAAGGTTGAACGTGAAATTAACTTCTCTTTGAAAGTGATGGGAGTTCTACCAATTCTGAGGCAAGCATCACCTCAAAAATTTCAGTCAAAAGCAGACCTGGAAGCAGCTGTTTGCATTGCTCCTTTGAGTAGTTGCACTTACTGTAGGAAAGCAGAAACATGGCAGTTGTAGAAGAGGATGAATGTTAAGAGTGTAAGAAYTTGGGGATGTTGGACTACTGAACCCCTGAGTTGCCCTTCTGATGGGCTTAGCAGGTGGTAATAACAACTCTTTCTAGAGATGGTGCTATGAAAAATAGGGTTACCGCAGGGAATGGTTTAGGTCTTAGCTGTGATTAAGCAAAATTAGCTAAGTATTAATTAGTCCAGATGTCAGCAGACTGCAGTGTCCCAAGCAGCTGTAAGAGTCAAACTGTTGTGCAGGCTGATAGCAGGAAAATAATACACCTATTTTAAGAGAAAAGAACAGAAATAGAATTCAGTTGTTGTAAGCACCTTTGTGTTTCACATRTGTGTWATGGCATTCTTTTTGGGATGGGTTTAGAGGATAAAGAAGAGCTGTCAAGTGTGAAGGTGCCATCAGGTCCCCAGAGGAAGAGGAAAAAAAGGAAGAAGAGGGACAGACCAAGTGCTGATTCTGGAACAGTGGATGGAAACTGTGATGAGGGAATAGCTGAAACATCTGGATCTAATGCTTCTAGCCAGGAAAAGGTGCCAGAAAATAACAAGGAGAGGAAGAAAAAGAAATTGCTAGTAAATGAGGCCAATGAGACCACAAATGTATCAACTGACACCAGAGAAAATCGCAGTATGTCTGTGCAGAACAGTCTGACTGACGCAGAGCAGAGTAAAAAGAGTCAATTGAAGAAAATTAATCCAGAAGTGCAGGATGTTCCTGCAAAACYAGCGTGTCAGAATGGACCAGCTCATGCCAGTGCAGCAGAGGATGTCAGCCCATCTCTCACACTGTTACCTCCTAAGGCTGTGAAAAAGAAGCATAAAGCAGAGGCTGTCCTGGTGAATGGGGATCCCCCTGTGCAGCAGACTGACCAGAAACCCAACAAGGAAGGCTTGCTGAAGACCCTGCCAAGAAAGGCAGKGGCTGAATCTGCACCCTCCAGAAAGCTCACACTGAAGAAAAAGACAAAGTTAGTTGGTTTGGAAGGGATGAAAGTCTCCAGTCAGAACACAGCAACGCTGAAAAAGAAGAGAAAAGTGAAAGAGGTGCTAAACTCTGTTGAAGCCAATGGCRTTCTGGAGACTGTATGCAAGAAAAGCAGGAAGGTGGTATGTACATCTCATTCTTTTCCGTGTCTGCTTCAGGAACTGTCAGGCTCATTTTCAAATTTGGCTTTAGCTTTCTGATCATGGGGCTGCATGGGCTGCATTCTGATATTGTCATGCATTGTCACCAAAAAAAACTCAATTCCCCAGAAATCCAYGCACTGCTACCATGTCACATCCTCCTGTGCGACAGCACTAAATCCTGTGCCAGCCACTCAGCTGGAAGAACCCATCTAGCTGAAAATGGGGATGTTAAGGGCAAGATGGGGTTGTCTTTTTTTTTTTCCCTTTTGTGCCTGGGTTAATTAATCTTGTGCATTGAGCCTCTGGTTGAGCTTTACAGCATGCTTACAAAGGGCATCATATTTTGACAAAACAACGAGAAATGGGAAGGTGGAACATCCCTTCTGCAGCAGCAGCAGCACACACATAGATTAGGATAAGCTCCTTGTGAAACTGCCCACAGCAATTCCAGGAGTGGCTTCTTTTGCTYGCTCACTGCTCCATGCTAAACAAACTGATCAGGCTGTCTGGGGAAAATATTTGGGGAAAGAGAAAAGACACTGGAATAGAGAATATGACACTGTGACCTTTCATGTAGTCAGTGCCTGTGTGATCATACTTATGAATGGTGCAGTTTTTTTATAAAGACAAAACTATTTTTTCACTAGGAAGGTCTGATTGTAGACTTCTTAAAAAATGTATGCCTTGCAGTTTGAGAACAATCTATTTATTCCCCAGCACCTTCTACCCCCATTTTCTTGTTGGCAATAAATAGAACAGGTTTGATTTTTCTCAATGATTTGAGAGTCAAAAGTCATTTTGCRCTATATAGTTTTGATAGTGTGGCTAAGAGAGAGTACAGGAGTTCTTCCCTCCAACCACTGAAATTCTTTTTAACTCCTCATWTCCCATGTGCATATTTACCCTAACACATTCAGGGGTTTAGTTATATTCTTGGAAGTCTTGCTRACAACTTCACTTTGGTGGAAGAAARATTCATAAAGCACAAATGAGATTATGAGTATTAAAAAAAGTGCATGTTATGATCCTGTGAGCTAACCTCTGAATTAAGTTTAAAACTGGAATTATTTAAGTAGTGCAGCCTTGTATATGAACTTGATGTAACTACTCAGTTCTTCATGGGAGAAAAATTGCATTTTGAAATATTGCTTAAATAGTAATGAAATAACTTTGACATTTTCTATTTGTTGATGATAAAGTGCTGAGAGGGAAGAGCCGAAAGGTTTCTCTCTTCCCACTATTCAAACTGCATTTCTCTCACTGCCAGGCTTTCAAAGTAGGAACCATTGGCTTTTTAAAAAAAAATTGTCTCAATATTCCATTTTGCATACCTTTGTCTATAAAAATTTAGTTTTTAAGAAAATACAGTTATGCCAGTCTCATCTCTTTCTGTTAAACTTTGCTGCAGGTAATCAACAGGTTCCAAGACCTATGMTAGAATCAAGATAAAAAGTTTCAGCGTTCAAGAAATGAGTTGTTGGCACAGATTAAGTGTAGGCACTGAGGGAAAGGCAGCAGCACAACCCCAGCACTGGCCTCTTAGCTGTCGAGACATGGGCTAATGGGTCACTCTTCATATGTTGAATTCCAAAGAAATTATGGCATTTTCTGCTTCTTGCCCAGTCCAGGTAGTTGTGTGTGTATGTTTGTTGAGAGGGAGGAGAGGGATGGACACAAGGAGAGATACTTGGAAGTTGAGTCAGGAGGAGAGGGAGAGTATTGAYATAAGAAAGAAAAAGGGTAAAGCTAAAATGCACAAATGCAGAGGAAATAAGGCTTTGCTGATTTTGTTTTCATTGCTTGAGAAATAACAGATTGTTTTATTTCCTGGTTTTAGTTATGTAATCTTGGCCCTGTGCCCAGGAATGAGGGGCATGTTTTGATTCTTGATTTCAAGGACAACACACACCTCCAGAGAATTAGCTTGAAATATTCAGAGTGAGGAGGAGGAGGAGAAGGGGAAAAAAAAGGCAAGATCAGCATTATTTCAGAGTTGTCTCCACCATTCAGAAAGCTAAAAGTCTTGTGGTTTTTCTCTTTATTTAAAGCACAAGTGATTTTCAAATCAAAAGAGTCCATATCCCCTGGACATTTTCCACAGCTTGTCAGTGAATGCTTTYGGAATTCCATGTCTGTGGATTGATGAGAAGCATAACTGAACTTCCTTTCACTACAGATTACAAGTATCTGACTAGTCCACAGACAGCAGGTTAGAAAGCACTGCCAGTGCAGGTTCTAASAATTGCCTTGTGCTGAAGACAAGAATTGCTTTAAATGCCATAGAAGTAAGAATTTGAGGCATCAAACTAGTAGCATACACAATAGCTGGATTTCTGAGAGTATAGTCAGATTTCATACTCCATTTTTTTCTCAAAAGTTTCTATCTTAGCCCAAAGCTGTGTTTATTCATTTGTCTCATCYTACTCATCCAGAGGTACCACAGAAGAGTTCTTGCTTATGATGAAGTAAAAAAAAACAATAATTTGTGCGCAGGAGAGCTGAATCAATTGCAGAGTATCCTCATGCACATGGAGAAATCGTGTTTGCTTGCACTCTGATGGGCTTGATAAATCTATTGCAAGTTCTTCCTTCTGTGCTTTGCAATGACTTTCCTATTTCTGCACAGAACTTGCCTTGAACTTCTGCTTTCAATCATGCTGATTGCAAAATTACCTGCTGAGAGTTAACCTTGATGATTAGCTGATGTGAGTGTGTGTGGGGTCAGCACTGATCACTGCACCAGGTATAGTTAACTGCAGTAGTTTGTACTGAAGTATTTTTACTCTTCCCRCCTTTACAGGAAAGCAGTGCTGCTCTGTCACCATTAAAGAAAAAGAAAGTGAAACCAGGAAGTGATTTTGTAAAATTTGAAAAATCAACTGTACCAAAGGCAGTGTTCTTCAGGAAAGCCAGAAGCACCATCTCTTCCACCAGGACATCCATGCAGGTGAGGTGATCTCACAAAGGGCAGCTGAGTCTGGGGACAAGTCTTCCCAAGCAACCTCCCCAGCAAAGGGTGTGACCTCACTCAAACTGTCTTTTCCACTCTGTGTTAGTCTCCTAAAATGAGCAGATAGAACTGGAAATGCTGATGCATTTCCCTGTAGACAGAGTCACACGTGGCTTCAGAGTTTCAGAAAATTAGTTGTAGATGTCTCTGAAATCTCTTCTTCTTTTCCTGCTTCCAGCCTTCTTGTTGAACACACAGCATTCTGAATCTGCTCATTTCACAARAAAGCAAAAGCATAAACTGACTTTCAGTCTTGCAAAGGAACTTTGAGCCTCCATTTCTTTCATTTGTGGAAAGTTGAAACAGTACAGGCTTTAAAAGACTCCCTCTTCCTTAGACCTTTTTAACATAAAAAGTTTTTCAAGCCCTCCTAGCAGTTTGAGGCCTGAGTGCAGTGGGGCCAGTCTGTTTAACACACAAATACCTTCTTGTTTGTTGTTGAATTATGTAATGACATTAAGGAGAGTATGTGATTTCTGCACAAATGGAATATGTTTGCTTTTGGCTAGAAAAACACTGCTATTTTAACAGGGGTCAATGCCAGAGGATTAGGGCACTTCTAAACCAAATGAAGGAAGTAGGCTGCTTTATCATCAGGGGGATGCAGGTAAAAGAACTCATAGCATTGCCTCAGAAATCTTATTTCATGTCTTTATTTTGCTTTATAGCTGAACAAGTTGCAGTCGCCCAGCTCCAAAAGAGTCACATTTGGCTTGAATAAAAACATGACTGCAGGTGAGTCTGATATGTGGGTATGTCCACAGTCTCTCTGGTAGCTGAGGGACGGGGAGACTGTACAYACTCATACACCTCTATAACTGGATGATTCTGACCCTCTTTTATCTCAATATTTGTATATMGTTTACAAACCCTCCTCAAGTTTCTTTCCAGAGGAGATGGTAAARTTTAGGACTTTCAGCCCTGCAGCTAGACTTGAGCAATTCCAAGGTTGAGCAATTCTTGCTGCATTAGTGACCTGCAAAAGGAGTCCTATGTTTGAAAAACTGCAGCAGGGTGATGGACTTGCCTTCCTGAGCTGCCTGTTTGCAGAGCACCTCTGAGGGAAGCACGTGCACTTCACAGTCTTCATTGCTCACTTCTGTTTCCCGAGGCAAATGTGCTGACACACAGATAAAATCAGACTTTGTAGTAGCAAAGTTTTCTTTTTATCTTGGCTGCCTGTGGTTTATTAACAGTCACAAGTAGATAAATGTCACTTCTCTTCTGCAAGCAGTGTTTTCCTTGTTAAATAAATGTCTTGCTCCATAGTGTAGAATTATATTCCATGTATTCATTTAACTATTTTTTAACTCTCTGGGGTACGCAATAGAAGTTCAAATTGAGAGCAGTGTATTTAGCAAATGTCCTTATGTTAATATAACCCAGTGCACAAAATGATAAATAAATGCCTCCCAGCTGGCAGAAGGGATGGCCAAGAGTCTCTGGARCTGTTTAACAGTCAGAGTAGAGACACTGTGATCTTTCAAACTCCAGTGTGGTGTTCTTCAGGATACCTGGAACACTTGTGTGTGAGGAAAAGTTCCAGAGTCTCTGGTGGTCTGTGGAACCACAGGGTGGGTTTACAGTGGATTGCAGTAGAGCCTGTTCCCCAAGGGACTCACTGAGAGATGTGCTTCACCACCTGCTGTTATCCCTGCCAAGTCTTAGGCTTCTGATCCTTGCTGGGCTTGAAGCTCTAACTCTGGCACCTAAGGCTGGGAAATTCCACATTGATGGATGGGCCCAGTTGTTCCAGGAGTTTCTTTTAACTTGTTGGCTTGTTTTTCAACAGAATTTAAAAAGACTGACAAAAGTATATTAGTGAGCCCAGAAGGACCCTCCCGTGTGGCTTTCAATCCTGAACAGAAACCTCGTCATGGGGTGCTGAAGTCACCCTCAGTGACCCCAGCAAGAGAGCCCCAAATGAAGAGACCATTTACTATGTCWGCTAAGAAAAGACCAACTGCTGTGGACTTCTTTTAAACCAACAGATGTGGCCTACTTTTGTACAGGACATTTTGCTAACCTAGAATGTTCTCTGGAGGTATTTTGAACTTCTTTATTTTTTTAAGTTAATACAAGTTGTATATACAAAATTCTGATTATGACCTGGCTCGTGGCTATTTTGAAACCACTTCAGCTCTACCTTGAAATACTTGTTTTGTCTATTTACAGAAAAGAAACAAARTCCAATCTCTGCTCAGGTTTGGTCTACAAAAAGTATGGTCTCTGCCCTTGTCATTCCCAAGAGAGTTGTCCATTTAATTAAGGAATGTTCAGGGTTTGATTGTTCCAGTGAATTTTTTTTTTGAGCCAGTGTAAGATAACTTGCACTTCATGCTGTTAAACTGTCTTTCATTGGACAGAGCTTAAATTGGAAAAAGGCAATGTAGATTTTAAGCCTACTCGTTCATGTATTTTTAAATTCTATTCTTTCATTTTTTGTGTGTCACCCCTGGCATCCCGTTAACTCTTCTGGAAATAMTGATTACCTCATGTCTCTGTTTAACAACAGCCGGACTTGGGTAACTTTGCAGCTAGCAAGTAAGCTTTCCCTGGGATAAGAAACCCCCCCTAGCTGCTGCTCAAGTGGTCACTGGTGCAAATAAATCTTCACAGCTGTTGCCTGCTGAGTTGGGGACAGGTCACCACATTATTTTCAGTAACACAAGTGCCAAAGCTGGCTTGGGCCTGTCACACTGTGAGCTGGCTCCTGTTCACTGAACTGAAATTCACGCTCTTGCACAGGAGAAATCTTTGGTCTTCCCCAGTCCCCACTGCTGCCTTTCTCGAAGGTCTGACAAGACTCCTGGTTTTCTGCTTTAGCAGCTGGTGTCACCACCCTGTGCCAGAACTCAGCTGTSATTCAGTGCATGAACCTCTGGCTGTACTGAAGTGAGCTAGATGGGTGTAGTGCATCTTTGGACAGGACACACATCTCACTGAAAGCTYTGGTGCTTCTCAGTACAGGGTGAAAGTTGATAGCCCAGGCAGCTTGGTTGTGTTTTTGATGCAGAATCAGATGTCCACTTGGCATTTCTTGGAGTTGGGTTTTTATTTGGATATTTTATTACTACTCTGCGTGTTTTGTTTTTCATTTGCTTGTTTGGTAAAGCTTGAGGTGCATTTCCGCAAGAGATCATTTATGTATTCTGAAGAGGAACAGTGAGGAGAGGGAGAGCAAATTAAAATAAAAACCTTTTCAATACAATTGGAAGATGTGAAACCTTTCTTTGGAAATTTTCCTTATGTGAATGAGGCAAARGCTTTGCAGCAGATCTCTGTGTTAGAGCTCAGTTTGGAAGCACAGCCTGGTGCCAGAGAAAAGCTGTTCATGAAGCTTCACACTAGTTATTTCTGTAGTCCTGTAAGAAAGAGGGTGAACCTGCTTCATTACCTTGTCTTAAGATAACTGGATTATCACTTAAATGAACTGGTAAATGTTTATTTACCTTCTTTAACCAGCAGAATTATATTTTGTGACATATTTGCATACTTCAGTGTTGTTTTTTACCAGTYGTTGATGTCCTCTGCCAGATTGCTCCTCATAGACAGCTGTATTGAAACTGTTCTTTTGTAGCTCATCTACAAATGCTTCAAATCTGGGGTACTTGCAGATTGCTCGTTGGTCTCAGCTGCTCAATTCTAATCCGTCCCAGTTCTCGCACAAACTTTGTGGCAGTCCATGGTTTGTGGTACTGCCGGAAAGTAATTTTGCTCATCTTTTCTCATTTACAGTGAAGGACTGAATTTCATTTGGTTTTGGTATTAGTCTAGGCTGTATCTGCTTCTGTGATCAATAAAGAATTCTGGAGAATACATTGATAAAAATTAATGATACTTGTTTGAGCAAGTATTGTTCATTTATATTTTAAAAAGCTCATTGTATATTAGCATAATGGATTTTGTTGACAAGATGATGGTAAGTG
Organism: Malurus melanocephalus; assembly: GCF_030028575.1. Taxonomy (NCBI): domain Eukaryota; kingdom Metazoa; phylum Chordata; class Aves; order Passeriformes; family Maluridae; genus Malurus; species Malurus melanocephalus. Next base: position 385,626 of record NW_026623611.1, read on the forward strand.
GGGTGTAACAGCTTGTTCAATATATTGTACTGTTACTTTGTCCTGTGGGTGAAAAGTCTCCTGTGGAATATGCATAAAACCATTTGTATTTGCATGGTTGTTAATGCCTCAGGTTGGAGATGCYGCATTCCTCCAAGGATAGAGATGTAAACAATCACTCCATGGATCTGATGTGCCCAGAAAAATCCAGGATCAAGACAGATTGGGGTTTGGTTTGGGTTGAGTTTGATTTGGTTTTAATACATACARCTGACTATGGAAATGTATTGATTGTCTGAATCTGTTTCTCTTGACTGTAGATCCACTGAACCTGTTGCTTGTCCAAATATTTGTTGCCTGCAGTGTTAAATGGAAAGGGCACAAATGGCAGTCAGGTTTTTGTCTAAAATTTTAATGATGTGATTCCTTGTTGCAATGCATCCACAATCCATTTGTGCCATGGAACTGGTGCAATGTTTTGCAAATATACCTATGAGGTGGGTATTGTCTTCAGTGGTGTCTGGAATTTCATTCAGGACAACTTTACAAACAAAATCCAATCACTGTCAATGCAGTTTATTCAGTATTGTTGGGTTAAATTTGAATACATTAACCCAAARTATTTGGGTAGTGACAACTCCAGGAAACATTGAAGACAGAAGAAAAAAGAAAGAGAGAAACCAACATGCAATATCCACTGCACAGACACAATGGTACTGTGAGGAGAGATTGGTAGGAAAGGAGAAAGGAAAACTCCTGTGACCTGTTTGATGTCACTTCATAGGTTTTTCCCACTGTTATTCCAGCTGCCAGCCATTCTCAGAGTCAAAAGTAATGTGGCCCAACTTTTAAAGGACAGTATTTTTTAATGATTGTCTCTGCATTTTTGTTACAAATCTGATCAACTTTGTATTTGTCAAACTCTAATCCTTTTAAGTTCTTCATAGCTTCAAGAGAACTCAAAAGCACAAAATTAATTCAGCAAGGCATGAAGTTGGAATTCCATTTCAATTATTAGAYATGCAAGATCTCTTCTAGTCTGTCAAAGCTGTGTGACTTGGAAAGCATCCAATGCCCTTTGTCATGAAATACCTGCATTGAGATTTAATGAGASGCAGGAAAAAAGGTATCATTTTATGTTCCTCTGCAAGAGCAGTGTTAATACAAATGCAGTGTCTAAGCATTACATCATTTAATCTAGTCCAATAAACCATCTTTTTTTCTGGACATTGTATTTTGGGTGAATTTGTGAATTTGTGAGATTTGGAGCATCTGGGGGGCCACTGGAAAGCACAAAGAAAGTTGTTCTTGCCGGGGTACACCTGCTATAAGTCTTCTCCTTTGATTTGTTAGTGTAAAGAGCCCATGCTGATGAAGATTCAGACACYTTTGCAGTAGGCTTGGGACAGGACATACCTGTTCATACACCTTGAACTTCTTACCTTTGTAACTGGGTCAGAGATAGCAGCACCTAAAAGATGGCTCAGGAGACATTAGTAGATCACACACTATCACTGCTTGRTGATGAAAACTGGTAACTGAAGTAATAATGGGGCAAAATGTGCGCTGCAGAGTGCCATGGTAGGTGACAGGTGGGCACTTGGAAAGCTGTTAGCCTGCTTGTTACCAGCAGCACATCTGAAAGGGTTCAGTATATTGAGAAATCCTACACAGGGTGCTGCATCCCCATCTCAGGTAGTGGCAGGCCCTGCACCTGCTCAGGATCAATTAAAATTAATCAAGGTATCTTGACAGGCCCAGAATTTTCAGGAATGCAAAGGTAATTATTCAGACAAAACTGGTCTGTCCATASCAATGTCACCAGTAAAGTTAAGCCATGAATTCTCAGGTGAAACAGGAATGTATCTCCTTCAGAGAAAAGTTGTGTAAAAGAGGCTGGCCCAAAGTCTGTGCAGCATCYTGAGGGCACATAATGGGGTGGCTTCAATATGGGCACGTGAATAAAAGATGCTGCTTTTCCAACCATGCTCATCTGCGTCTGGTCCATCTTGGGAGCACGATGGGGCCAGAGAAAGCAGCAGAGATCTGAGTCTCAACGGCTGTGCAGTCTGTGGCCAAGTCTGTGTCATTGGTGAAGACACTGAAGAGCCCCGGGGCCAAGGCAGAGCCCTGAGGGACACCCCTCATCCCCCCCTGCAGCCGGACATGGAGCCCGAGCCCACAGCTCCCGGGCTGTGTCCATCTGGCCAGTGGCTCATTCCCCAAATAGCCCACCCTCCAAAGGCAGGGCTCTGCAGTGTGGGGCTCGACCGTGTCCAAAGCATCACAGGGCTCTGGGCACATCAGGGGCTAAGAGTGTCCAGGTCTGGGGGCTTCTCCAGGCCACTTCTAGTGTATTTGGCTGGTGAAGTGGTGTCAGGGTGGCCCTTTGTGACACAGGCATGTTGTGTCAGGGCCCTTGGTGAGGTGGGACATTGTGATGCCCAGAGGTCTTTGTGACACGCCCTTTGTGAGCCCCGCCCTACCCCAGTGCCATATAAGGGGCGCAGAGCCCTGRCGTGCCCGGTCCCAGGAGAGCCGCTGCGACGTGAGGAAGCAGCTCCCCTGAGAACCTCAGCGGCAGAGAGAGCAGCATGGAGATRCTGACGGAGGAGGCGAGCCCCAACTCTGTCCCTGCCACGGAGCAACCGGACCTGGGCACGAGGCCCCAGGTGACAGCCAGCCCTGGAGGGAGCTGGGATGAGGCCCGAGGGCAGCTGCCCGGGAACCAGGGCCCTGYAGCCCCTGATGTGCCAGGGCAGTCACCTCCTTGCCCCCCGGCCGGGGCACAGAGCCAGGGCCCGGCCCCGCACAGCCCCTGCGGCCCCACAGACCCCTGGGGGCTCAACGAGCTCCTCGAGCAGTGGGGGCGGCTGGAGCAGCCAGAGTGGGAYTGGGACTGCSAGGAGGGASAGGGGGAACCCTCCATGGGCCAGGAGCTTCCCCAGTGGAGAGAGCTCTACCCGGGGTTATTTGAGACCCCCCAAGAGCCCTCCGAAGGGGAAGTGATACAAGAACCAGAACATGCCCAAAGGGGAGGCAGCAACAACAAAGAGAAGCCGCAGGAGGACTGGGAGTGCGTCACCATCCGCACCCTCTGGGTCAACCCCAAGTACCCCCAGCTCCTGCAGGACCCCGCCGCTGCTCCCCAGGACTCGGCCACGGCCGCAGCTTCTCCTGCCTTGGCTGAGCAGGTGAAGGCAGCAGCGGCACAGAGCCGGGGCCCKGCCCCGCACAGCCCCCGCTGCCCCCCGGGCCCCTCAGCTCCCCGGCCGGGAGCCCTCAGGGAGCAGCGGGAGGGGGCAGCGCAGGGGGCAGAGCTGCCAGGGCCACACACGGGGCAGGGGGGCTCGGCCACCGAGAGGGCAAACTGGGAACACGCCATGGACCCAGAGCCGTTCCAGAGGGAAGAGGAGACGGACAAAGAGCTGTCCCTCGGAGCTGAGAGTTCCGATTGGGAACTCTGCCCTGACCAAGAGCTCTCAGAAGGGGAAGTCAGACTGGAGCCAGCAACATTCCCAGAAGATTCCTGCATCCAAGGGCTTTGCCCATGGGAACTCTCCACTGGCCGAGAGCTCTCGGAAGGGGAGGTCATACCAGCGCGTGCTCTTTTCCAAGACAGAGATAAGAGCGTCCAAGAGGAGCCACAGGAGCACTTGAAACGGATCACCATCCACACGCTCTGGGTCAACCCCAAGTACCCGCAGCTCCTGCAGRGCCCCCCCAGGCCCTGCTCCTCCCCCGGCCCCTCAGCTCCCCAGCCCGGAGCCCAGGCTGCCCCCAGGGATCGTCCGTCCCGCTTGAGGCGGGCGCTGCGGGGGCTGTTCCGCTGTCCCTGCCTGAGGGCACCGCCGGACGAGCAGCGCCCGCTGCCAGCGCCAGCCCGGGCCCCGCAGGTGGCGGCTGCACCGGAGCCCGCCCGGCGTCCTGAGGGAGCYGCASGGGCGGCCTTTGCCTGCACGGCTCCATCCGGGCTGAGCAGGACTGCCGCACAAACCATCCTTCCATCACGATAGAAGCTGGCTTTAGGAAACTGTAGTAGTAAGAAAAAAAAACCCCACAAAAATCTCCTCCAAAAAACCCCCCAAAAATGCCCCAAAAACCAAAAAAAAAATTAGAAGAATAGGCATAAGAATAAGGATAAGAAGATGATGAAGAAATAGTAATAGTAAATAGCAATAGAAAGAAAAATTATAACAATAAAAATACTAAGTTGAAGAAGAAGATAAAGAAAAATATCATAGTAGTAGTAATAATAAGAAGAAGATGATGAAGAGGAAGAAATAATGGTAAATAACAATAAGAAGAATAAGTTGAATAAGAAAAATAACACAAATAAGAATAAGAAGAAATAATATTAATTAATAAGAAATAGTATTTCAAAATGCGAAGAAAAATAAGAATGCCTAAGATGAATAAAAATAAATAGTAATAGTAGTAAAGAAGAAGAAGAGGAAGACGAAGATGAAGTAGAAGATGAAATAGTAGTAGTAAATAATATCAATTTGAAATACACATTTTCTAGAATTACAGAATGAAGAGGAGGGCCTTAAAGGTCATCTAGTTCCARCTGATTATCTTCTCTCTCTCTCTGCCTCTGAGACCTTTCGCTATTCTTTTCTATCTCTTTACCTCACCTTTCTTGTTTAATAAAATCCAGGTTAAATCAAATCATTATATTGTGCTCATATGGTCTCGTTTGGGCAGAGGCATCTCTCCCTCATGGSATCRTAACACCTGCRCAGGGTCCCTTCCAGCCGTGAGCATTCCAGGATTCTGAAAGTTGCTTGCTTCCCTTTCCTTCTTGCCTCTCCTTTGAGCTGGGAATGTGTTTGAAAATACCCACACGGCTTTGGGACCTTGTCACCTGCAYRGCTCCCTTGTGAGGCACGGCAGAACCRGYGCCCCRGGAGCCTCGAGAATTCCCTTCTGTGATCCACRGCACACAGTGCAAGGGTCTGGAATTCCAGTCTCCAGCAAGGAAAAGATGTTCCTGCCCTTTAAGGCAAAGCTCTGAAGGGGCCGAAAGCCAAGTTAACCAGCAGCCTTCARAACTTAATCAAGGGGTRTTTTAGCATGTGGATTGGGAAAACATAATCAGGGGAGGGTCTTTGACTGGGAGCTGCCACAGGTGCATAGATGGGCACTAGGAAAGAAAGAGAACAGGCCAAGAAAGGCAGAAGAGAAAGGGKGACACAAAGAGCACGAAGCTGAGAACATGGCACACTGAAAACCAAAGTCAAACTTCCTGAAAAGAAATGGGACAGAGATTTCTGAAATTCTGATTTACTATCCAAATACAATTTCCTCCCTTTATCACAAACCTCCTACTGATAACAACAGTCATCCAGCACAGTTTTCAGAAAGTGCTTAGTAGTGAATAGATGTGCAGGCTGCAGACACAATGAAACACGGAATGGGCTTTCTCTTCCTTTTGGTTATTTTGACATGCTCAGGAGAGGAGGCAGCAGGAAGAAAAGGGCAGCTTGTGTTCACCCTGCAATGGGAAGCTGGGGTGGGGGAACACGGGGGTCTCAAGATCTCTGTAGCTGTTCCACAGGGGTGTAAAKGCTGATGTCAGACCCCCAAGGGTCACATTAAGGGGTGCCTTCRGGCAATGCTCGCTCGGTAYTGAGGGGCAGCRTGGCAATTCTATTCACTGGGCTTTGTAACTGTGCCACAAGCCAGCTGAGTAGGCCTCGGCCTCCTGGACAGGAAGATTCTGTGATCTTTCTTTTTTGGGGTAGAAAGCCAGGCCCATTGGTAGTCAATGCCCAGTGCCCACACGTGACATTAATAGGGTTCTTTATTGCATGAAATGATGTGTGGGGCTGTTCATGTAACTCTTTGCAGTTGTTGCTCAGTGTGCAAACAGCATCACTCAGTAACATCGAGGGAAGGGGAAAGTTTTGTTGTATGAAAACCAACAAAAACTCTGAGTTTGACACTGGTGCTTTTGGCAGCCCACTGAAAGCCTCTCTAGCCCCACTCTCCCTAAGGAGAGTCCCCCTTTTTGCCCATCCTTGGCAGTGTTCTTCTTGTTCCATTCTGCTCATTCTGGATTGTGGGGCAGAGCATGCCTTCAGTGAGTTTGCTGGTGACACAAAGCTGGGAGGTGTAGCTGACATGCCAGAGGGCAATATGAGAGATATCAGGAACCTTCTATATGGCGAAAGGACAGTGTCCAAGAGCTGGACCAACGGGAATATGAGAGGTACCAGAAGACTTTTCAATGGAGGGATGTGAGAGTCCAAGAGCTGCAGCAATGGGAAAAGGAGGGTCTCTAAAAGTTGTGCCAATAGGCAAGTGAGACAGTCCAATAGGAACTGGAGAACCAAGAACTGTCCCAGTGGGGAGATAAGAGAGTGCAAGAGCTGTTCCACTGGGAAGACAAAAGAGGGCAAGGGCTATCCCGATCGGAATGTGAGCTAGGCCATGAGCTGTTGAAATGGGAAGGCCTGAGACACCAAGAGGTGTCACAGTGGGAGAATAAGAGACACTGAGAGCTGTCCCAGAGGCTGGACATGGGAATCSAAGAGCTGTCCCAAGAGGGAGATGACAGAGACAAAATGCTTTCCCAAGGGGAACACTCCACTGACCAAGAGCTGTCCRAAGGGGAAGCCAGATGAGACCCAGAACTGTCCCAAGACAGAGTTGACAGTGACAAAGAGGTGTCTCAGGAGGACTTGGAACAGATCATCATCCGTACTATCTGGGTCAACCCCAAGTACCCCCAGCTCCTGCAGGACCC
>NW_026623611.1:393425-401271 GCF_030028575.1 Malurus melanocephalus
TGGACACATTAACTAATAAAAGATGCTGCTTTTCCAGCCGTGCTCACCTGTGCCTGGTCCATGTCAGGAACCAGACGGGTGCAGGCAAAGCAGCAGAGCTCTGGAACTCGGCAGCTGCTCAGTCGCTGTGGCCAAGAAAATCCCCACGTCAGCCACGAGAGCCTCTCTGGGAACAAGCAACAAATCCCAGAGGCACCTTCCGAGTTGGATCTCCGAATCCCTGTACCAAGGAATTGTTTTGGGAWTCTCCTGGAGCTGTTTGGACCAGCTGTGTGGTGTTCCCAGTGGACATTCTCCAAGTTGAATTCCCCCACAAGGACAAGGGCTGATTTGGAGGTGTCCCTTGGTTCTTTAAAGAATGAATTGTTGGTGCTGTCCTCCTGGCTGGGTGGCATAAGAGCAGCCTCCCACAATGACACCCTGTCTTTTTGTTTGTCCCTCAGTCCTGGCCCAGAACACTTTCAGGTGGCCTCACCAATGGCAGCTCCAGACATTCCAGCCCCTCTGGTACATCCAGCACACTCCCAGTGATGCCCTGCACTCTCCCATGCTGCAGTGCTGCTTCAGCCATCCACAACAGAGCCTCACCGGTTGTTGCTCCCGGGTACAGCACCTGGCCCTTGTCCTTGTTGAACCTCGTGAGGTTCTTGTGGTTTCACTTCCCAAGCTTGCCCCTTCCCTGTGCATATTCCCATCCTTCTGTGTGTCACCTGTGCTACTCAGCTTCCCCACCCCTGCAGACGTGCTGAGGGTRAGCTGGATCCACTGTCTGTCACTGGGGAAGCCATTCAAGAGCCCCAGGGTCAAGGCAGAGCCCTGAGGGACACSACTCATGCCCGACCTGCAGCCGGACATGGAGCCAATGCCAACAGATCCTGCATCCAGATGGCAAATTCTCATCCCCTGAAAGGCCCACCTTCCAAACATGGCTCTCCTGTGAGCAGATCAGCACAAAAGCAKGCATACTAGGTCAGAAAGATAAAGAAACTGAACAGAAAGACTGAAACCAGAGTTCAGGATCTTCCTAATGACAAAAAAGTCAGGGTTCTCAGTCCCCCCAGTAAGATTTGTGAGTGCAATGCACCATTTCATATAATTTCCTTCTGCTGTTAAATGCTTTCATTCGATGAAGGTTTGGTCAGGTTCCAGCTTGGACTCTTCTCAATGATCTTGCTCAGAGGAGAATACAATACTAAAATAGCTCTCTGCAAGGAAATGTTGCTCTTTAACAAGAAATGGTGATGGGGAAAGAGTCCCTGACTAAATCTTACCTCACAGGTTTGTGAAAAAACTTCAAAGTGCCAAGAGTTAGGCCCCTCAGAGAAATTAATTCCAGTCTCAGTTTAGGGAGCAGATGTCCTTCCAGTCCTGACCCATATTTTCATAGGCTTTGCCACTACAGCAAACATCTGGGAGACATCTACTAAAAAAATGAAGACTGAAACTGTAAACACTTGTCTAATCCAATAACATATACTTGTCTCTACACAATATTGTCATGTAATAATTTTATTTCTGAAAAGAAAGCCCTCCAGTCTTTAATTAATCCCTTTGAAAAGGAGGATAGGAATCGTTCATGAGGTCTGCATTGCCTTCCAGTAGACCATCAGAGAGCAGAGTGTGCCCACTATTTTTCCCTTAGAAATCCATGCGGGAACCTGTTCTGGCAAGAGGGCAAGAAATTGCTCTTTGTTGTTCACTGCAAAATTGTCCACTGAGGGCCTGAGCTGCACAGAGTTGCCTGCCAAGAGTAGGAAGTATTGTAGTGCATTGTAATGCCAGGCACAGGAATTTGCAGTTGGCCACTGGCATGTTCAGGGCTTGCACACAATGCAGATGTTTTTGCTGATTAACCGGCTGTGGACAATGATGATATCTGCCCAAGGAACTGGCCACTGTTGCTGATAATGTCAGACAGCTCAAATATCTGCCAGAAACAGATGGCAATTCTTCATTTTTGCCCATTTATCKCATGCAATTTTCATACCTTTTCTATCAGTTTAGCTTATTTAATTGTGGAGGTTGTTAGTCGTCCTGGAGAAAATTCATTGAGAATGCAAGTTTCAAAGTTAGGTATTAAATCCTGGTGCCACTAATGTCTGCCAATTTCATTCTACTATTTTATTTTTGTACTAAGGAGAAAAACCCAGGAGACTTTTGAAACTAATAGGTTAGACTTTGCTATTAGTCTAATGGTCAAAGTGACAGGAGTGGGGARATCTGTCCCCTAATAACACAGACAAAACCAAGAGCAAATTAGAAGGAATTTCCAGGCTGGGACAGAGCCAGCATCTCTTAGACTCCTGAAATCTGTCCTTTATTAGTGCTATTTTACTAATTACAATAAAATTACAATACCTGTACAAATTATTTAGCTCATGCCTGAACTTACTGTAATTCATTCAGATTTTTAAAGGTTAATTTAAAGTAGAAAATTTCTTTGTAAGCACTGAAGGAAAAGAACAAAATGAAATTACCACTACCCAGGTAACAGGACTAGAAATAGRTGTTGTATTAGTCAACTTAGCATGTACACCCTGCAGCTTGAACTCAAATGCAAATCTGTTCTGTTTCCAGCACAGCAGAGGCCTGACTTCCCACTGCTTTGTGTGCACATTTCCCCAGGGAATAAGCTGCACAGCTTTGCCAAGCCGATATCCCCAGCAGTGGGAGCTGAAGCAAGTGACTCATGACTGCAAGACGACAGCATGTGATGCAAGACACACAGGACAAACTGCTGAGAGATGCAGTTCATGACTGAGAGGTTTATCCCCATTGCCAGGAAAGGCCCTGTTYTTTTCCAGCTGCTATCACRTTTCATAAAACAAATASGCAGTGTGTGCAGAATTTCYGRCCCAAAATTTAAGTCAAACAATTTTCAAGGTTATATATCAAAAAACAGGTACAAAAGTGTCTGTGAAATCATGATTTTAAAGCAATACCAGCAATTTCTTCATGTTTTCCCCAAAAGTGGCTTAAAAATGAAGCAAAACAAAAATATTTGCATGCATTTCTCTAAAGCTGGTATCCTGACCACATGTTGTACTGTATCACCCCATAACTGCTTGCATCTCCTACTCCTTTTCCTTTCAGAGTAGGGTTCTGCTCTGCTGCTGGAAATACATGGGTTGGCAAAGGGATATTTCCACTTACTTACTTACTTACTTACTTACTTACTTACTTACTTACTTACTTACTACCCCTTTATTGGTAATTATTATATGAATGGAAATTCAAGGACAAAAAGGGATAACGGATTAAACCCCTGACCATGGGTTACTTTTCCCCAGTATTAGGTAGTGGTTACTAACATGCAACAGAACTGGGTCTTGAGGGTACAAGCATGTGCATTCAGGACAAAACTGCCAAGCTGATACAAAACAATTTAACTCCCTTAGCTAAGCAAAGGAGGCCTCCTGGTTTTCATTAACTTCAATTATTTCACAAAATGGACASTGGAACCAACATGTGCAGCCAGCCAAAATATTTGTGTATAGTCATGGGGAATTGTACCAGCGTAAAGAGTGCTTTAGGTTAGAACTGCCCAGGATGGTGGACTTGCCAGTTTTTATAGATGGGTGTATTTTTAGTTTCTGAAGGAGATAAGGCTCAAGAATGTCACGTTATACAGCGCTGTTCAGCTGCGGCAACTTGCGACAACAATACAGAATTTAAACAGAACTTTGTTAACGCTGGCCTGTCTCTCAGCTTGACACCCAAGATGGATGGATCCCAGGAGCAGTTCCGTTTGCCTCAGTAGAACAATAGATGTGAGGATGGTAAGACTGGGCCTGACATTTGCAGGCAAGGATACTCAATTTACACAGAGCTTCGGCACATCAGTGCCAGAGAGCAGGTTTGAGTAAAAATGTAAGTGAATACACAGCCTCCTTGATCTTCTGAACATGTCATGCCTTAATATTGACAAATCCCAACAAAACCAATCACTTCAATGAGGCCAAGTGAAAATTTGGCATGAAACAAGGATAATGCTGCCCTCCTACATCAAATGTTGCTAATACTTTATGGCAATTATCACAATCATAAACTGGTACTTTACAATCTGTCTTAGCAAACATTGAATTGAAAAGCAAAAATCAGTATCTTAAATACAGATGGTTTTCTGACTGTGGAATGCACAATTAGATGTTGTTTAGACGTGAGCAAAGCCTTTGACACCGTAACCCACAGAATTCTTCTGGAAAAAAACAGACTGCTTGTGGCTTGGATTGGTACACTCTTCACTGGAGCTGGGAAAGGGTCTAGAAAACAAGTCTGTGAGAAGCAGCTGGGGGAACTGAGGGTGTTTAGCTTGAAGAAAGCTCAGGAGTGACCTTATGACTCTCTAACAACTACCTAAAAGAAAATTGTACGGGAGGTTTGTCTCTTCTCCCAAGTAACAAGCAACAAGACAAGAGGAAAAGGCCTCAAGTTGCAACAGGAGAGGTTTAGATTGGATATTAGGAAGAATTTCATCACTGGAAGGGTTATTAAGCACTGAAACTGGCTGCTTGTGGCTGAGTCACCATCCCTGGAGGTATTTAAGAGATGTGATGTGGTGCTTAGGGACACRGTTTAGTGGTGGMTTTGGCAGTGCTGGGTTAAYRGTTGGACTCGATGGTCTTAATGGYYTTTTCCATCCTAAACAATTCAATGAATCTAATTATTATTCTCTGATATTATTATTCTCTGGTCCAATTCTTTAAGACTTATTGAGGAAAGGAGTGAGTATTGATACTATTTTCACATAACCATGACGTTTTTATTTTCTGTCACATCTATGATGATTTATAGAATCCATATACAATGCACAAAATATGACCTAAGGCACTCTCTTTATGCATCTTCTATCAAGCTCARTGTGTCATATTCTTGGCAGCCCCATATCTTTTTTATTGTGCTCATATAGAAAATCTGGGCTTCAGGAGACTGTGGTAGTTAAAGCCTGTCCCCTGTTTCAAGACAAACTTACACACAGCTATCAGTATTTATATTTCTTCCAGTAGTTATGAAAAACAAACAAACTGAAAATGAAACCTCATCAATCTTCCAAAGCCATCTCTTCCTGTGTGTTTCATAATCCTTTGCATAATGGCACCAAGCCCTCCATTATGGAAACTAGTTTATTCCCTTCTGCTCCCTCACAKCTCTGTGTTGTGTGCATGTGTAGGCTGTTATTAGAGTCGAGCTTTCATTAAGGTGAAGACACCATTTCCTTGTAGGTTGTGTATCCTGAGCCTTGGACCCTTCTTACAGCTCTTTGCATTGTGTTACTGTTTCACTTTGAAACACCACTCCAAAAACTTGGCAATATTTCCCAAGAGACCCAACCAGTGTTGAGTATGACTGGAGGATTTCAGGATGGCTTCCTATGTCTAGCAGACTATGCTGTTGTTTATGTAGTCCAAAAGGTGATCACCTTTATTGCAATATTGTGACATTGCTGATCCACTTTCAGCTTGTTGTTTGCTGTAATCCCAGAGTTTCTACATGCACAGTGAGCTGGAATTCCAAAGGGTAACAACACAGAGGAAAGCAGCAGCCTGTGCAACAACTGGCCCATAAGGATGTTAGTCCTATCTGCCCAGAAGCAAGGAAGGCAGGGAGATGAGTATCTCCCAGAATTGCTGACTGGACAACTCTCATGTGTGATCTTGYCTCAGGTCTGCCACAGGGTGTGTTTGTGGTGCCTGTCAGGCTGAGCAGAGGCGTGAGTGAGATGTGAAAAGGGTTCAGGCGAGTTGTAAAAGGAGAGTGTAGGAGGAAACAAGGAAAATTTGTAGAAGAAAGATTGCCAGCTGTTGGTAAACTGTGGTCTTTTTGACTATCTTCCTTGATCAAATTCTGATATGCTTCTACTCAAATTTCATTATTTCCAACAAATATTCTGCTCTGACCAGGGGGATCTGGTTTGAGAGGTCAGGTTACCTTAACAAAAATAAACCATAGAAGTCCATGAGAGGCCAGGAGCTGGAGAAGGTATCATCCAAGTAGTACTACAGCACCAGCTGTAGTAGGGAGATGAGAACAGCTTCTCTACTGCTGACATTTGATCTAACCTGCCCTGCCTTTTTCTGTTTTTCTTAATGAATCTTTCTATYATCCATTGAACAGTGATTTGCTCCTTGAACAGTCTTAGTAATCCCCAAATTTAGAGGAGTACCTGGGAGTTAATTTTTTGAGGGCAATAGAGTACGAAGCACAATCACTGTGAAATTGAAACTTAGCTTCACTTTTTTTCTAAGACACATTGCCCTTTTTATAAGCAAAAGGCCAACTTCTTAAAGAATAAATAAGGCAAAGTCTGTAAAAAAACATTGTTCAGAAATTGTGTGCTCAGCTTTAGATGAGCTGCTTTCTGAAAGAGGAGAACTGTTTCATGGCCTTTGTTTTGATTATGGCAATTTTTTAGTGTACAGACATACAGATTCCTCCATACCTTGAAAAATGTTGGAGCTTGATGCTGTTGACTTACACCTTTGTTTATTTTTGTGTATGCACATTAATCCATTAAAAAAAAAATCAAGGGAGGCTTCAGATATTCCTCTAGGGAAAACATGAAGTTTTCTAGGAGTTGGACTTTGGACATTTCAGAATATAAGGAAGAAAGTGGCAGTCCTGTATAGAACTGGAATGTGTGTGCCTATGTTTACAAGATCAAAGTGGTGCAGTAAGCACTGTTGCTGAGGAAAGGATGAAAAGCAGGAAAAACAGGACAAAATCTGTATTGCAACAATTGCCCTCCAAGCTAGAGGAGCGGGAACGTACATGATGCAGATCATTCATTGCTCTGGCCTTCCATAGAGATGCACTGGTTTCYACAATTCAAAAAAATACGTAATGAAGCAACTGTTAGTAGCAAAGCCAGCCTAGAATAAGCTTTTTAACTGGAGTTGCAATTGAAAARAGAACAGTATGTTCCCTCATTTTCCAACAGATTGCTTATGATGAGGAAAATACTCTTTCACCTTGCTAAGAAATAATCACACTATTTCAAGAGTCGATTCAAAGCTATCCTTGAAAAAGAAGAGGCATCAGGTGCCATTTCTTATTTTGAGCTGTGATTGAACCTGTGACGGTCAATAATGACAAATGGYCAGAGGAAGACGAAATTCCCAAACTCATTACCAAGTCCCATCTCAGCAGAGTCTTGATGTATTGTAGCACTTGCCAGCCAACACATACATCTTCTTTTACTCTTTGGCAGTTCTCCAAAGGGTTTTTTTTTTTGATCAATAACATACAATTGCACTCACTTCAGAACCCAGCTGTGAGGGTGGTACTCTGTGAGGGCACCCACAGCTTGGGCCAGTGTGCCACCACCAGGCATTGTGTGGGGCTGCCTGTGGCATCGGTCGCTCCACAGGACTTTCTGAACCCCTGAAGTGGAAATGTTGCACAGGTAGGTGAGTGGCACAACCTCTGGCTTTCCAGAGGGATGTGGGCAGCTGTGGCTGGCTCATGGCATGGCACAGGGGAACATGGTTTGCCCACTCCATGCTACCACTGTAACCCCTAAASCACTAAAACCATCACCCAGTGTCAGATCCATACATCTCTTAAATACCTTCAGTGATGGTAACTCCACCACCTACCTGTGCAACTTATTCCAATGTCTGAGCACCCTAAAAGAGAAAAAAATCTGAATCTCTTCTGTCTCAGCTTAAGGCCACTTCCTCTAGTCCTCACTGTAAGCAAGGGCAGAAGAGACTGGCCCCATCTCACTACGACCTCTTTTCAAGTAGAAAATGCTCCTTACTGTGTCCAGTTCTGGGCTCCTCAGGACAGAAAAGACATGGAGCTCCTGGAGTGGGTCCAGTGGAAAGCAATGAGGATTGATGGGGGA
>NW_026623611.1:401996-404239 GCF_030028575.1 Malurus melanocephalus
TCGCGGCGGGGCTGCCCGCGGCTGCCTGGGCACCGATCCCTCCGGCCGCACACGGCTCCCGCAGCGGACGCGGAGCGGGGCGGCCATTCGGCGCCRGCCGGTGCCCGCCTCCCCGCCTGCCTCCCTGCCGCGGGGGGTGTGTGACAGGCGGGCACGGCGAGCGCGTCACGCCGGCCGCGCTCCGCCCCCCGCTCCTGCTCCCGGCGCCGCCACCTCGGCCCGGCGCGGGCAGGCGCGCGGGCGGCGCAGCCATGGAGCTGGAGCGCGAGTGCCGGGTGCTCTCCATCCAGAGCCACGTCGTCCGCGGCTACGTGGGCAACAAGGCGGCCACCTTCCCCCTGCAGGTGAGCGGGCGCGGACCTGCTCCTCCTCCTCCTCCTCCTCTCCCTCCGCCGCTGTTCCCTGCGGGGCGGCGCGGAGAGCCGGGCGGGCGGTGTGACGGCAGCGCTGCTCGGCGGGCTCCGGCGCTCGGGCGGCTCCTGCCAAGCCGGGCTAAGGTCAGGGCACGGTGGGGAGATGCGCGCACGGGCGCCCTTCCCGCCCGAACCGGTGCCGGGGGGAGCCGGCGGCTGTGCCCGTCCCGGGGCTCCGCGCTCCCCGCGGCCGCTGCGGCTGCGCCTCCCGCCGGCTCCGCGCCGCTCCCGTTAACGCAGCTCCTTCTGGGGCTGTGGCACGGCCAGCGGCTCGGCAGGGGAAGGGGAGCCGGGGGTGCTGCTGCCGGGTTTGCTCGCACCGCCCTGCCGGCTCCGGGCTGAGGGCGGCTCCGCTGCCGCCAGCAGGCGCATCCAGCCGGGGCTCTGCCCCTTCAGGCAGGGTCATCGCGGTGTCCCGCGCTGGGGACTCGGGACACCGCTGTCCTTGTGCTGGCACCCAGCTAAGCCCCGCCTGCCTGCGCTCGGGGCCAGTGGGGCTGGGTGATCCCCCATCCCGGAGGGTCTGGGGAAGCTGTACTGGGGTATAAGGGCTACTTAATTACTGTGCAAGGCAGGGCCAGAGAAGCTGCCTGACATGGCCCGGGGCTCGAGGATGTAATTGGATCTTGGCCTTCATGGCTGTCATGTGCTGCTTTCGGAGTTACTTGCTTGGATCTCGCCGGAGGTGGGAAAACACCGGGCGAGCCTTTGCACATCGCGCTGTTGGCTCTTGTGGCGGGTCTGTATCCTAGAGCGCTAATTTGGGGCCTCCCCATGAAGAGGACTTTATGCCTTGACACACGCGTGTCTGTGTGGAGCTCTCTAAGAACCTCATCACCAGAACGCAGTGTGGTGACATTGGTGTTCTTGGTGTGTGCTTACCAAACGATGCTGTAACTCATTTGAACAGACAGGAGAGATGGTGTACTCCGATAAATGATGCAAGTGAGGTCAGGCCTGCAACAAACCAGTGTCACACCCCCGTATCACCATCCAGTTATAATGTAACTAAGTCTCTTGAAAATTAGTGTATGGTGAAGGGTGATGTGCGTATCTAATCTGAGTACTGTGGAAAAATACGAGTATGTAGAGCTTTGGGCCAGAAAGGTTGCCATGAGCTGAAAGCCAGGTGTCCCTCCATTCCTAACAAAATGGTCTTGCAATTGTACTTCCCCTTTATATTTTTGTGTAMCAGAAGAGCACACAGTACTTCTTATTCCAGAAGTCCCCAGTCTCTTAAATTGTTCTTTCTCTCCATTTTAATTCTCTGTCAAAGGTTCTCTTTGCTTTTCTGTAACTCAACCTTTCTGTGACATATGAGCTGTGTAACTTGGCAAGTGGGTTCCTGGAAAGTGTCTTTAGTCCCAGGCTATGATAGTATTAAATACTACTGGAGTAAAAAAAATCCTGTTGATATTGTAGCTGGGTTGTGTTTAGGAGGCTGTCACACTCATACTCTATAATGTTCTTCAGTGTATAGTATAACAAGAAGTTTCTGGGGTGGAAGGAAAAGAAATTCACGTGGGGAAGAAACAAACTCCTGCCACTACAGGCTGCAATTGCAAATCGTATGTAGGCAGCCCTTAGTGAAGTTGTGCCTGCTGGAAAGTGTCTAAACCCTTGTTTTGCCAGAGCATCAGATGGGGCAAGGTCCCTGCAAGTGAAACTTTGCTTTTCTTTGTCTCCTTGAAACAAGGAAGAGAGTTACAAACCTGAGTTTTTCTTATTGTTTTTATATAGAGATAAAAATGATAGCTGTATCTGTTCTTCAGGATGGGTGCAAGTCTGGCATGCTGTTATTATTTTCCATTTTCTTTTTTTTTTTTTTTT
>NW_026623611.1:404270-457679 GCF_030028575.1 Malurus melanocephalus
AACAGTGCTGATAGAACTAAAATAAAAATTCCATTTTTTTTTTTTTTTTTTTGCTTTAGTTTTCTGAACCAGTTTAGTGAGGCTCCCTTCTGAGCTCATCAGTATTCAGTTTGCAGGAGAGTGTATGTAGATACATGTGTCTGTGTGCTTGTGAGGTCTGATGGGCTGAAATCCTGACACAACAGTTCAGGAATCTGCATTTGGACAGCAGCATCCAAAGAGAAAACCAGACAGGGTTTCACCTGCTCTTTGCAGATTTCTTCAAAACAGAAATCTTGTGTGTGTCACTTGTGTTTGAATGACCTAATCTTTGGTGGAAATCTGTGGCAATATTATTCCTGCCTCTCAAGCCAGGGATTTGCACAGCAGAGTATTCTTTAATGTCTTTTTTTTTTAACCAGTTAGTTTCATTTTATCAGGCTTCCACTAGACAAAAACAAAAGTATTTAAAAAGTAGGTTTGTGGRAAGACTTCCTCTGTGGAGTTTGTGGTAAACACTTTCTAAATGGCAAATATGGTAAAATAGAGTTAGGGCATATATTAGAGCAGTTATAATAATGGAAGTATTATAGCTGAGAAATGTTGGAATCCTTTGTAGCATTACATTTAAGTAATTAGAGAATGTAGACTAAATAATAGGTCATAGAGGAAATGTGCATTTGCGAAAAAGTTAACTGTGCTCAGCACTGCTTTGAATTCTGCCTTGTCAAGAGTTTAAATAGTTTAAAATAGTAGTTTTTACTTGTATGGTCTGACTGTCTCTTTAGAACATT
Source organism: Malurus melanocephalus (assembly GCF_030028575.1). Lineage (NCBI taxonomy): Eukaryota > Metazoa > Chordata > Aves > Passeriformes > Maluridae > Malurus > Malurus melanocephalus. The sequence continues at coordinate 405,044 of NW_026623611.1, forward strand.
CTGAAGGTAGTTCTGAATTGTTTTTAATATAGTCTTAAATTATTCACAGTAGTATATTCTGAGCTTTTAGTATCAGGAAGTGGTTCAGGATTGTCCAGCTTTTAAAAGAGGAAGAGCAGTAGGGTGTGCATTAACTTGGGGAGTTGCCACTGATAAATTATTTTAAACCACAAAAATTAGTTTCTATGTTTCTAAATGTTTCTGATGTTGACTAAGATTTGTCATAGTTTTTATGATATAAAATAAAAATATTTGTTTTCACTATAACATTCAACTTCACTTGTATCATACATGCTTTTTTTCTTAGAGACATCTCTTAGCTGTTAATTTAAATATAATTTTAGATTATCTTTCCTGCCCCACCCTTTAGATAGTTAGAATGTGGCAATAAGTAAAGAGTGCAGAACTGGCAAGCAGAGAATTAGAGTCCTCCTCAAACCACAGAGAATCCACAAGGACAAAGTGATTTCTCTTCTGCAGAAAGACCTCATTCTGACCAGCAGGAAAACTTTGGTAGGCAGGTGAATTCAGGATTCATGTACTGCACCCATCATAGTATCAGCTCTTGGGAATGGGTGTGTCAGTCTGTGTGCTCAGTTCTTGGGGCCTCCATGAGCTTCCAAGAAAGASTTTTTAAAGTGTAAGGAAGGGGCTTAAGAAAGTCCCAGCCAGTTTCACCTGGGCACTGGATATTTGCATTTGGTTGCCACTAGACTAGTTTGTGCCCCTGCCTGCAAACCAGAAAATGTTGATCTCGGATTAGTTTTGGTTGGGTTTTTTTTGGCTTTTGTTTGTTTTGTTTTAGTTTGTTTTAGTTTGTTTTGGTTTTGTTTTGGTTTGGTTTTTTTTTGGGTTTGTTTGTTTGTTTTGTTTGGCCTAACACTCAGAGAATTTGAGAAAATCATGCCTCTCTTTTGAGTATGTAATTCCTGACTTCCTTTTATATATGCTTACCTTGAAGATCGAGCTAAAAGCTTAGACAAATAACATTAATTTGGATCTGGAGAATGGCATTGTTGGTCCTGAACTGTATAACATAAAAACATATAAACAGTTTCTACAATATAGAATAAAATGGTCTTTTTAAATCTGTTCAGTTACTTCATTTTCTTTTAATTTTTTTTATCTGTGCTAAATGGAAATAGTTGTCCAGGTTAATAAGTTAATAATAAGTTGTCCAAGTTAATAACTGGTGATTCTCAGACTAGTTCTCAGTAATTCTCCACTGGAAAGAAAACAGTAARTCTACAATTTTTAGCTGCTTGTTAATTGTAGAAAAGATGAGAAAACAATTTTGGTCAGCACAGATGGTAATTTCTTTGATATTTAGAGATAATGTCAAACTGCCTTGTCCAGTACATGCTGAGACCAAAACCAGTATCAGTAGAKTTTTGCTAATTATCTACTGCCTTRACRMAGAARTTTAAMTTTTTTTTTCTTTCTTTTGCTGAAAGGTATAGCCAAATGGATTAAGCATTGTGTTGAAAGATAAAGTGCATCTCTTATTTAAGATGACTGCTTTTTCTTTTTCAAACTGTGCTATTGTGTTAATAGTATGAGTCAGAAGTAGGATGAATCAATCCAAAGTCTTTGCARAGTAACAATAAGGAATGTTCTTACTGGGTAGCCTTTATTTTTGTTACAGATCAAAGGCAGAATAAACCTAAACTTTAAATAAAAAATAAACACAAAGATGAAAGAATGTATTTGGTCTTTGTAATAGCCAAAGATTGTCCTAAATTGCATATCCGAAACAAAAGTTATTGCTCTAGAATCACACATCAAATGAAGCTTGTGGAAGCATGCTTTTCCCCCTTGCCTTCTTTTGAGAAGGGTAGATAAGGGGTGCATGAATTAAAAAACAAACAACCCAAGACATTAAGAAATTCACAACCCCTCTGGGAAGGCTTGTTCAAAGCTTGTAAAGAGCATTTGCTTCTTATATGGATGTCAGCACATGTAGCTGCAAAAGTCTGGTGAGAACCTTGCACAAGGTGAGGCCCTGAAAAAGGTTTGTAATCCAAAAAGTCGAAACAAGGTGGTGCCCCACCTGGCAGTCTGGATTTCTCGGGRGAGGCTTTACCAGACCTTTCCAGAAGTGCCTGTCCAGATGAACTCAGCTCAGGAGCACTGAGAGTACTTTGAACCCCTCAGAAGATTGTAGGAGATGGACTTTCCACCTGCATGGGAAGSTGGGAGGAAAGACAAAGTAGGACAGGACTGGGAAAGGACAAGAAAATAGATTATTGCTCAAAAGACAACAAAAAACCAATGGGGGGGGGGGGGGCTTGTCACGTTCAGTTCTTAACATTGCTTGAAGACAGACTAARCTGGGGCTACTGGTCTCTTGCTTAACAATAGGAGTTTATGTTTGTGCAGAACWCTAAACAAAGAGACCTCAAATTTCTTTTCGAACTCTTAATGGAATCCTTTCAGCTACTAATGCAAAATAATCAGCTTGAAAAATTAGGATAATTTCAACCTGCCTAAAAGAAGTGCAGCTGGGGCTGCAGATGTGCTGTGAACTCTGAATGACTGGGCAGAGCCTCTAATGAACAGAGTGGGACTGACTGAACCATCCTTATCCAAGGTCAGGTCTAARTGTGTGATTGTGGGATTCCTAACTGTTCCTACAAGTCACTCCATAGTGGCCACTTGTTAAATAACCTTTGTCGTGAAAATACAGAAAGTACAGTCATGAAAATACAGAAATGCTGAGGGATGTTCACACAGGCTGATTGTATAACACAGCTGAAAAACCATTTTAAGATGCATTAAAAGTTACTGTGCACTATGTGTATGGGGCCAGTTGACCAGTTGGCATTTTAAACCTGTTAAAAAGATGATGATAAATGTTTACAAGAATGGATGATCCTGATAATTTGCTGACTTTTTCATAGTAAATTGTGAAAGTTTGAACTGTGCAGATGCATATGCTGGTATTTGACATTATAGTGACACTGGAGTGTTTGTAGTGACGTGTAGTGAACAAATAGTTTTTGACATAAACGCAATCTTCATTTATCACAACACAGCAAAGTGAAAAGATGAAGGAGGATCCGATTTGGTGTCTACAAGCACATGCAAATATTTGACTTGAGAGGAAACAAAAATACTTTACCCTGATTCACCCACTGTCTTTGGAAAAAAAAAACTGAGTTGTCAAGAAATTGCAAATCTTATTAAAAGACTGGAAAACCTTGCCTAGAGGTGGATTTGCACTGTTTGTATGGGGAATATAATGTACTCAGAGACTCAGTAGCAAGTGTTTACTTGCTTAAGGCATTTTTATATTAGGAATGGCCTTATTTCTTTAAGTCTTAGATTTGTTTTTTAWAAATCCTTGCAGTAGTTGATGTCTTATTTCTGCTCCAGATGAAACAGCTGAGAGAATATTTTTTTTTGTATAAATGAACAGGAACAGGTAACAGAGTGAATAGCGATCAGGTTTCTGGAGGAAATAAAAAAGCTTCAAGTTAAAATTAATTTAATATTAAAATATATGGAAATGTATTAAAATAAAAGTATWGTTTGAAATAATAAAATGAATCTTTAATTATATATGTGAGAATTGTACAAAGGTGCACCTTTGTGAGGAAAACAGGAGATATACAGAGTTACTGACAGCTTTCTAAAATCTCCCTTCAAGTGAACTGTTGTCTTTTAGTATTCACTTTTTCTATTTATATCCAAAAAATGATGGTCACCTTTCATTGAAAAGCATATTTAGTCATTTTAGATAAGGGATGCAGCATTATCCATGGCTGACTGAGCACATGCCAGGCAGGTATTTTTAGCCTCTTTAGGCTGAAYGGATGCAAGTGGAAGTTCCACTTCAGTTGCTTGTGTTGTATGGAAAACAGGCTGGAGTTGGTGAGGCAAGGTTAATKTGAGGAGCTGGACATTAGTCCTGGGACATAAAACGTCCATTCTTCTGAAATTATTGTATGCAATAGWGTGTGCAGCTTCACAGTAATATGTACAGGAAAGAAAATATATATATATGGTGAGCATAATGTTTGAAACATGCCAAGGAGGTCTGTGCTGATAGATAATATGATCCCCAGGAGAAGCCAGACTAGTTCATCATCTTGAGGCTTGGCAGCAGTGGGGTGACTTATCACAGCTAAAAAAATATTACCGTGCTGAACTACCTGAAAATTTTCAAGCCTTTGTTCAGGACTCGTATTTGTTCATGTTAATTCATCCGTGACACCTCCAAGCTGCAGTTCCCTTAACATCTGGAACAATTATCCACAGAGCAGGAGAGAGAACTGAGATACCRAAACCTCTTCTGTGGCTCATTTAAAAACAAAACAAACTTCTCTTCACCCTCTGTCATCCTTTGCAAATTTTAAGCATATGGAATAGTTTGGGCTGAGTAGAAATCCCTGCATGGTGATTTAACTTTGCTGTCTTGGGAATGCAAAGCACCTCTTGCCAGATGGATGTGTGGGTTTGAGGAGGTGCTAGAGCACACACTGGAAAATGGAAAGTCTCTCCCCTGTGGCAAAACAAACGCTGGAGAGCTRCTTTCTGATCTGTGGATGCAGTGTCTCCCAAAACCAGCAGGAAATAGTTTTCCTGACGTGCAGAACCTTTCCAATCTGGCCACAACTATTCCCCTTCTCCCCACTGTGGGGTCCAGTTATGTTTTACCTCTTAAAAGAGGATCTGTGTGGAAATCTCCAGCAAGGATGGMACAGCTATCAATGACATTAATAAGCTAAAAGGAGAATCCAGTACAGTCTTCAAGAACAGCATTCATTGGGTCATCCTGCTGTAAATGTCCAGGGAAGTGCTGTGCTGGTCTGTCCCATAATATCAGAATACAGCAAAATTTTTTTTCTTACTTGATTTAGCAGATTGCTAGCCAGTAAAGCCTTACTTTCACACTCACTTTATTGTTAATATTATGTTGGGTTTTTTCCTGAATTTTTTCATGTTTCTTCATAGCTGCTCTAYATTGCAATTCTGTCTCCAACCTCTCTAAGGGGAAAGGGAAAGAAAATAAGTAATGGCAGAAAAAATCTGGGCTAAATTCTCAAAATTTAATACTGTTTTGCAGAATTGTACACTGGAGTTTATGGTCATGTATTTATTAAAGTCTGGCCTAAATCCAAACAAATTAAATACATGTATATTTCATAAATCTGTTTATCTTCATGTGTTTTACGAGATTTGGTWTGGATGTTGAGTACTACTGAGCAAGGGTAGGGTGAAGGAAAACTTTTTCCCTCCATCTTCACTGTGGTTACTCTCATTTTTTGGCAGGATACAGCCCCTGTCTCACGGGGTTGGGCACCACCCAAACTGTGGAAAACCATCAGCATAACTCTCAGCTTTTAACAAAAATGAAAACAAAAGTTTTTTTTTTTTAAAAAAAGCAACTGTCTTGTTCTTACTGCAGTTGATGGAAGTAACATTTGTTCTCACTGCAGTTAATGGAAGTAACATTGTGCCTCTAAGCATTCGTACAATAATCAGACAAATACATGGCAAGCTAGTGTTTAAATTTGAGTTCTATATTGTCACCTGTCATCCGGTTTAGGGTMCTGGAATCTTCTGTGGAATCTTTCAGTGGAGAAGCCAGATTGAGAAATGCTTGCTCTGGCCCTACCACTGTCAGCTGGTCCTTCCACCTGCACTATTTTGTGTCCACTTCAATGCTCCAAGGAAAGTCATTTTGTCAGGCTATGTGGTAAACTGCTCTGACGAACCATCTGGGTTATAAATAACTTGGCAAAAATGGAAAAGAAGAAAGTGAGTGTTTATTTTATGAGCCAATTTCCTGATCCAGTTCCCTGACACAGCCCTACAGACAGCTCTTTTGRCATTGCTGAGGTGCCAGAGCAGGAGCAAGCCCCAGGCTCCTGCACCTGGTGTCTGTTGAAGGAAAGATTCTTCAGAGTACTCTTCTCTAAGATATCTGCTTATTCTGAAGAAAGTGGTGAGACATTTATCCATTCTCTAGAAGCTTCGTTGTGGTGATCTTTGTCTGATCTTCACATAAGGTGGCAACTCTTTCAGGGAGCTGTTCTTGTTTTGTTTCTACAAATATCTGTTACCATGGATTTAACACCTAAACCTTTGGTAGGAGAGTTGGATCCATTCAAAGTCTACCTAAGAGGTCCACACAAAGCATATGCTAGATAAAACAGATCTCTTTTGTAGGATAATTCCACCTTAGATGTACAAAACGTGCTTGCCCGCACCTTGCTGAGGGACTGGTGGCTAGGGACTTGGCTAGCCAAAATATGAACAGCMGGACTAAAAATAAAGTAAAAACCAGGAAAAGAATGTGCTGTGGGATCCTCCCCCACATTTCATTCACTAAAATAAAAGAGATGCTTTCCACGCCTGTTGAACCTATTGCTGCTGTCTGTGTCTGCTTCTCCTTATCAGTGTTTGCAAACTTCTCTGTGTAGCACTGCAAGATTCCAGCTGGCAGGAGTTTGCAGTGACAGTATGGTGTTTTTGTCAAATTGCATCCAAGTGTAGAAGGAAGCAGCATGAAGATGATGACTCTGAAAGCTGCAGTGAACCTAATTCCCCATCTGAAATCAGTACCTGAAGTCAGTGTTGCTTAACAGTGAACAGTCTCAGGTGGCATGTGAAGTTTATTGSGTGGAAGGCAGGCAGAGACCCCCAGCAACACCTCATTCTGCTGTTTTRTACTTGTCCTTTAGCGGGGTGAATGCAGTGGAAAACAGTAGCAGAAGCAAGTTGTTTTCTTGTCCTTCATTGGCCTTAACCTTTATAAGTGGTTGTCTTGCAGATGCATCACTTAACACCACTCCAGATGGCAAGAATGACCTCCTGCCCATAGGAAGGTCAATAGAGCAGCTCTAACACAAATCTCTCGACCCTGCAGTCATCTCAATCCCCAACAAGAACTGTTGTGATGAAGRGAGTAGTTCTGGGGAGGGTGTGTATCTTGCAGGCGCAAGAGGCTGTTTCAATAGCCTGTGGGAAAGTGGTCATGATGTAGGACAAGGAATTTCTTAGTGCTGACTAAAATGGCTTAGAGGGAATTTTGATAAAGGCTTATATTTTATGTCATCTATGTATCTTGCATTGACCACTTAGCAGTGCATGTCAGTCAGTCTGTCCAGGTGCAAAGAAAAATTAGTGATCTGGTGGTATTGGCTCTGAAGTATTCCTGTGTTTCCAAGGTKCATTTGGAAAAGCATCTTTAAGCATTACTAGATAATTTGTATTTTGGCCTAATTTTGGCCTAGTACTATTCAGATAAGTACTTACACTGCAAGTCTTTTGAGAAAAATCAAGAAATTATTTGAGAACAGATTCACTGCAGTCTCGGGCTGCTCTAGTCTTTTCAGATGGTCATGATATTACAGCTTGATCAGCCTATCAGCAAATTCTCAGTGAGTACCAATTTTGCCAGAGCACTTTGACAAAAACTGTAGTCTGTTCTGGCAGAAGAGAGAGGATTTATTTTCTGCTTCAGTCTTTACAATGTCCTCTGTTGTGTCCAATGCTGAAGTCAGCTTACAAATCCTAAAAATTGGTATGCAGTTGAGCAAAGGTAAAAAGGGGGTGTCAGTTGAGAAACAAGCCCTGTTCCAGTGCCCAACCATCCTCTGGGGCAAGAACCTTTTCCTGATATCCAACCTAAACTTCCCCTGACACAACTCCAGGCCWTTCCCTCGGGTCCTGTCACTGTCACCCAGAGCAGAGATCAGTGCCTGCCCCTCCTGTCCCTCTCACAAGGAAGCTGTGACTGCACTGAGGTCTCCCCTCAGTCTGCTCCAGGCTGAACAACCCCAGTCCCTTCGATGCTCCTCACAAGGCTTCCCCTCCAGACCCTTCACCACCTTCATAGCCCTCCTTTGGACGCTCTCTAATAGCTTAATATCCTTCTTACATTATGCTGCCTTTTTCTCAAGGTCATCTGTGTATTTTTGCTGTCTGTTTTGTAATAGTCTATTTCTAACCTCAGAATTTGAAGTGGTCTGTTAATAAATCATCAGTAACATGTCCAGCATCCCTTTCCCCAGTTTATTTGCACTAGTATTTTTATCCTGGCACAATATCCCCAATATCTTAATGATTTCTCTTTGCAGTGCCTTGTCAAATGCCACACTAAAATACAGCTGTATTATGTGTACAGAGTTCTCTTTAGCTACTTGCTATGGTTTGTTAAAAGCTCAGAAAGAGAAGAAAGAGATTGGGTTAGTCAATAGCAGTTTCAGTTAGGTTTATCAGCCCACGCCAGCAATTATTCCTGCTTCACTAATTGTCAGGGCATGCCTTTTCTTTTTCCCAAGTTCCTATTTCTCAAACTGAATTAGTGTTCTTACTTTTCTGCACCCAGTACAATGTACGTTTTTTGGTTCAGCAGCAAATGGAAGGAGATGCAATTACRTGAAAAAGCTGGCACACAATGAGAGGAGCAAGCTGCAACTGGGAAATTTCCCTCTTTCTCCCATTTCAAATTAGCYTGATTACAGAAATTCTGCCTTTTAAAACATGTTTCTGTGCCATCTCCAGAGGAATACAGTGGAGCAGGGATGTTCATTGGGACTGCAGTGATGGCTGTGTGAGGTGAAGTTCCAAACTTCAGGACATTAATGCAAACAGCTTGTAATGCAATGGATGCATGGAGCAATTCATGGCCTGATACAGAGACTTTCTTAGTGGAAAGTATTGCTGCCASTACTTGGCAGAAACCACCCCAAACCTCAATTACCTTGTTTGGCAGGGTAATTTTAATTGTGGTAGTATAGTTAATTCTGTTAATGTCTTTCAATTGAGCTCAGTTTTAATATATATGTATATATATAAATCTGGAAGGAATAGAATGGGTTTGGTTTATGTGATACTGCATTTTTTTTAGACAAATAGAGCCATTCCTGGCTAATTCAGTTTGTGGGTTGTATACATGCTCTGCTAAAAGTGARCAGTTTGATATCTTACCACAAGATTTCTTTTTAATTCCTCAGAAATTGTGTCTCAGTAACTCCCTTGGTTTATGTATGTCTTTGTGCTATAGAAATTTGTCCTTTGATTGATGCCACAATTGGGATAAACCTCACAGGGTGTTAATAAAACAGCTGGAGGCAGCTGGGAAATTTGTATTTTGTGTATTTGTATATATTTGATATGGAGGATTTGCTCTTAAATATTCACTTGTTTTTTAAAATGCTGTTGTGTGCTTTAAATGATATAAATCAAAGCACTTCCCCAGTGCTTGGAAAGCTTGACTGGCTTTTGAAGCTGAGGACATTTTTTTCTTTTTGTAGAGGCCCACGGCATGGCATGTGCTGCCATTAATTTTTGAAAATTAAACACAGTTTCACAGTGTGATGATTAGAGGACTGGATCATCTCTTTTAAAAGGACAGGCTGATGGAGCTGGCTGGTTTTGATTCATTTGATGATGTGTGTTGTACTTCTCACTTTTTTTAGTATTTACTCCTACTTTGATCCGACTCATCAGTCTGTTACCATTTGTTGGCACAAAGGATGGGACATGCCTGGCTTGGATGTTTCATTATTTGAATATTAATTAGGAAAAGAGTAATCCTTTTCCCATGGAAGTATTACTTACAAAGAAAGCATCTTGCTACAGAACAGAAGAGTTGAAGTGCAAAGAAGTGCTACAATACAGGGCTGCCTTTATTTTGGGGAGAACTAGGTGCATGAAAGTCAAATCCTCCTTTCTCAAGTGGAGTCTCAAAGGTTCAGTTCTCCTGGTTATCTGAACCCTGTGACTTCTTACTTTTTRGCTGTTTTTCTGTGCCCTTTTCATGTCAAATTGTGATTGAGATAAACTGACCTTTTAGAGTTGTGAATGCACAAGTTACRTAGTGAGATTTTTTACCTCAGGCACATTTGTAGCTCAGATCATACAAAAAATATGGGGCCTTGTGTTCACAATAAAAGAATTTTTATGAATGACTGGCTGAGCTTGATTTACAACTTTAGCTATGGATATTTTCCCTGGAGTTGTGATTYACAAAGCATGTGGTTTGTGGACTCACTTGAGGAAATTGGTTTTGATATGTTCTAGTATGGAAAAGCTAACATAAGTTAAGAACTTTGAAGGAACTGAAGAGTTTGGATGGAGGTCTTGGCTTTATTCCATGAAATCCAGATAGCAACCTGTGAACATGTGTCAGGAGCATAAATACTATAGAAGAAACGTATGCAGTTTACACACTCTGATTGTATACAAACTGAGTCTTTCCTTACACTCTTCTGGTTTTTTTTCCCCTCTGCCTTTTCCTCATTCCAGATTTTTCCTTTAACTTGCGATGCATTACTGCTTTGTGGTTTTAATTTCAAACCCTAAAATGAAATGCCACTGGAAGCACAAAACCAGTGCCCAAAGAGGGCAATATATACTGGTCATGTTACAGAGTAGAGAGGTGGTTTTAATTGGATTTCATTCTTGCAGARCTAGGTCATTGTTCTCTAAGGTTGTTTAAATTAAGTACAAACTAAAGCACTCTAGTTAAATTGGCCCACTGGTCATTTAACAGCAAAGGATGTATTATCTTTRCTGTCAAAGCTGGCATAGTTAATAATGTAAACATAGAGTACCCTTGGGCTTTATCCTTAGAACCAGAACTTTAGGATGGGGAGCAGGTGGTGATGTTTTGTGTGATTCAATGCATGGAATTTTCTATAATGGATAAAGCTGAGTTTTTTGTACATAATTGTGGCACTGAATGATGGCATGATCCAGGCTAGGGGGAGCTCAGGAGGTCCCAGTCCAGMCTCTGCTCAAAGCTTGGGCAGCACTAAGTTCAGCCCAGGCTGCTCAGAGTTTTGTCCTCCTTCGACCTTGAAAACCTCCAATGACAGCAATTCCACAGCATCTCAGTCCCCTCTAAGCCCCCTTTCTCTGAATATGTATATATAATTAATTGGAAATTGGGAAAATTATTTTGTTTGCTTCTAATGTTCAGTACCCTGGAAACCACTAAAACTTAGTTCTGTTCAGAAGTTTGTGTAATTCAAGTAACACTTAAGAGATGTAAGATACTTCTCTCTTAAAAAAAAAAACCAAAAACCCTACCCTACTATTTTCCTCCTCAAATAGCATACAAACAAGGAAAACTGAGAATTTCTTGAGTACTACAAAGAGTGTGATGCTTTTGAAAATATACCTTTTTACTCCTGAAGGAGCACAGTGAAGCTGCAATGCAGATTTAAACAGAAGCAGTTCAGTAACAGCTTTTTACATTTCTCAGAGTAAATAAAATTATTAAATGAGAATTTGTATCAATATTTACTCTGAGGCAGAGCTAATCTTTGAAGGTAACAGTTTTCTGACTSAAGTGGGGTTAATAATCAGGTACCAAATAGGATTAGGAGGTAGAAATAACTRCTTTTATGTGTCTTCAGACCATTGATACATAATGTAGGTTACATAAATATAAACATAAATATTAGTAATCATTAAAACTGAATTTCAGATGTTGCATTTGCTTCAAAATCTTCCTGCTCATTTCTCTGTTGCCACACTCACAATTTTCCAGACTGTGAAATGGTTTTATTGTTGTTTTACAACCTCCCCTTTACAGAACAACTGAGGCTCTCCTCTGGAGTGTATGTTTTTAATATTTGATTTCTAACCATCTTAGGTTAGAAATKATTTGTTGTGGTGAAGAAGAACATTTTTCAGTGTACATGTGGTTAAAATGTTTTCTGGAAGGGAGATTGTAAATTTTAAACAAAGCTTTAATTAGTGCACTAGCACAGTGGCAAAGTCCAAAGGGTTGAATGGTTAGAGGTGAACCATAACTGAGATGCAGCTGTTTATGTAACTTGCCCAATTCAAGACATTTTTTGTCTGTCTGGGCCTTTAGGTTGCTCTGCTAGTGAAACAGTGTTATCTCTTGTAAAATATTAATCCTTTTAGAAGGAGACACATTTCTTGACTTTTTATTTGTGGCTTTATGGCTGGATATATGTTTAAATTACTTTTGTGCTGTTAGAAAAACTAGGTTTCCAAAAGAGCCAGCACCTTTGGAGATTGACCATGTAATTTGAAGTCTCTTCTTTCTTGTGTGTTGATTTTTCCCTTCAATATTTGCTGTTTTGAAGAGGTGCATTTGGATGGCTCTCTAGACCACATCCCTGCATTTGGGGGAGGAACTGGATGATGTTTGTCCCTTTTCTTCAGTTACCTGTGATGAGGAGCTTGCCTGAAGTTGATGTTGTGCATAATGTGCTTCATGCTGGTTGCTTCTTCTAAAGCATTCTGCTCTGGTGTGTGTACTTGGATTTCATCTTGCAAATATTTTWCTGAAATGTGTCACTCAGATCCGCCAGCCGTGCCTTCCAAACACAGAACTCCTCCAGTTTTAATGTTTTGTGATTTAATTTTACAAGTGTAACAGTTCTGCCTCCTTTGCTTGAAGATAGTTAAAATAAATAAATAAATAAATAAAAAAGTTGAATTTGCCTGTTTTCCTCTGAGATTTCATTTGGAAATATCATTGAGTGATGTGATACAGGCGACTGTAGTTTGGGTCTTAGGAAGAGCAGCATTTGACACGTGCTTAGACTGCAGGCTGAGAGGTTTAGGATGGACTCAGTMATCCTTTTCCTTCGAAGAGCCTTTATCATCTTTACCCAAACTGGCTCTGGGTTTAGATTTGCCCAAGRTTTCCAGTTCTGTGGGCAAATGATACTTACACAGGATGACAGCAGAGCGTGGAAACTCGGAATTGTTGGCTCCTGGAGGGCCTGTAGGAGAGCAGATCATCCAAATCAGGGGATGGGGGCAGCACAGGGCATGTGTGTCCCTGGCAACTGGAGCTCTCAGACACTTGCAAATTGTCTGATTTCACCTGAATTTCTAAAACAAGATGCAGCAGTATCACCCCAGGACTCTTGATACAGGGAAAGTAGCACAGGTATAGACTATTTCTGAGCTGGTATCAAGAGGAGCAATAAATAAACATTAAGGTATATTTCTTAGTAAGCTCAGTCCTGATGCTGATCAAATAYGATCTGAAGGCACTTGTTCTGCCACAGGCAAAATCCAGGTGGGGTGAGTCCCTCAGTGTATTTACACAGAGGTACAAGGGACACATATATGTGTACACAASCAAGAAATTTTATATATTTAGTAGYRTTTTGAGTTTTGAYTTTCTGGTAATTTTCTGAAGRAAATGTTGATTCTTATTTGTTTATGACCATAGAAAATTGTTGATATCCTAATTCATATTTTCAGGTGATATTTGGTACTTTTTGTGTGCAAATATGAGAGATGGACTCTTTTTGGTATGATTTATCTGATTCAGTGCATTTGCTCTGATCTTAGTTTTCTATGTCCRTACATACAAAAATAATCTATTTCTAATTAGTTAACTTCCACYTAAGATTTATTTAACCTCTGGTTTGAGTAGAAGTTCTTAATTAATTAAAMAAGAAAAACAAACCAAAATCAGTGCTTTTAATTAGCTTTGCCCAAGGAATTAAGAGTGTGTATTAAAAAGGTTTAATAAGACTTCTTTTGAACAAAATCCCCTTTGTAAGCAAGGAAAGCATCCATCATTCAGTGCATCAGAAAGTGTCTCTGATGTGCTTGAGATGTCAAGGATGACAGTATCTCATGCAGGTTTTTAATTGTTGGTTGGAGCAAGAAGACAACACTTCCTTATCCACTCTGAACCATCAGGTTGTTAAAATGAGCCATGCAGTCCCAAATAAAACACAGGTTTTTCTCTAGCCCTGGAAGAGGTGATTGGAGTGAAAAGCTGCTTTTAACACCTCAGTCCTGTTTTCAGRTTGTCTTCTGGTGACTAAATTCCACATGAGTTTTCAATGCAGTTTGCCTTAGAAACAAACACAACCTGGCTTAACATCTCTTCAACATTTTTTAAAATTATTCTACTACTAATGCTGATCCTGGGCCTTTTATAAAAGGAAATGCATTGGAGTAACTGCGAGTTATTTTGAGCGTTGAATCAGGTTTCAGAATTAGGTGTGTTAAGATTTCAGTCATACATGTTTATTCAAAACAAAACTTTAGAGCAAATTCAGAAGCTGTGACAGAGTAGACTCACATCAGTGATTGTTATTGAGACTTTTTTTACATGCTTTTTTTAGCCTGTTTTGTACTGACGAGGAAAGTGAGAATATCAAAGTCCCCTGCAGAATTTGATGTGTCTGTGGCTTTTCATCCATTCTCCAAAGCTTTTTATCTACTGTTTTACCAAGTGTACAGCCCAGCTAACTTGACACCGGGCTTTCTCCAAGAGAGGTGGGCTCCCTTGTACTTTTCCTTCTGTAGGTTAAAGCAGATTAACTGGCCAAAATTCCTTAATCCTGTGGAAAACCTGGCWGAGAAATCAAATAATTATTAGTGCTGAGGAAGACACGAAAGAAGGACTGCTCCTCTTGGTGGCCATCATCTGGGACAGTGCTGACATGTGCTGTAGAGCTGCCCTCCCTGCAGAAGTTGTGCCTATTCTCCCTCCCTAAGGCACTGAGTGTAAACCTGATCAGTCAGTAAATCACAGTAAGTCTGTTCTGTTGTYTCAGGGGTTAAGTAGTTGGAGAGACGTGATCTGAATATTGCAGAGAARTGGATTAATTCACAATTGTTGCTAAGATACTTTAAGGAAATAACAACTTRGGTCTGTTCATTGCAGGGAGGAGAATTGAATACAAGGTGACAGTCTGGTTAGAGGCCGTATTCTCATTTATTTTCTTGAGGAGCATGTCCAGACATCAAGGTTAAGGTCATAAGAGTCTTTTCATGTTCTCAACCATTCAGTTCCTGGTTCTTTAAAACAAAATCCACCAGCGTGAAACAAGAACCTGGGGTGAACTTAGATGCTGATCTTAATTTGAACTTGGTCTTTTTGAGGCAACCCACCATTCTGTGTATCATTAATGCAAGATCACTTTGCTTTCTGGTGCGAAAGGAACAGAAACCTTTATTAAATATTGAAATAAGAGGTTTATTCTATGAAAACCTTTGTGGATGTGAGCCGTGAAACAACAGAAGTGTAGCACCTGCAGGCAGAAGGAATGACCTGTCCCAGCACATAGCTCCACCTTGTAGCAGGTATTGGAATAAAAGGGCTCATCAGAGGGAAAGTACAGGCACGGGGAAAGCCTGACATCTGGCTTTCCAAGCATTCAGAGGTTTTTTAATCTATGCAGAGGAGTTGCCTTCACGACAAAAAGGGAGAAGCGTGAGTCTCTCTGGAAAACGTGACTGGAAAAGCTTTGTTCCCTCGCTCCTGCCTCCCAGCAAATTGCCTGAAAGAGGATCATCCACAGTGGTGCATCACTGCTGTTATCTCCCAGCATGACTCACTGAGCCATACATAGCAGCTCTTCTTTRGAGGAGATTTCTTACTCAGAGCAAGCTGCATGTGGAAACAAAGACTCAGCGTCAGACTGTTAATGTCACTTTTGCATTAGAATTCCTTGCGTGACAGACAAAAATATCTAAAAATGGCTTTGCCAGCAATGCCTGTCTGTCTTAAACAGGTATGGTCAGGTTAAAAATCCTCATCAGTTTTCTCCTGATTGGATGCTCTTATTTTCGTAGTATTTATATATTTTTGGGCAACAGGAATATTTGTTGATTGCACTGGCAAATTCTGGGTATTTCRGTATTTGGATTGCTGGTAATGCAATGTAGCAGGTGGCTTTTGGAGCATGCTTGAGGCTTTTTTTCTGTGTTTCTTTCTCCCTTTTATTGCCCAATCATATCCAAAATTAATTCTCTGTGATTTCTTTCTATTCTCTTAGTTGTAAAGGAACTGATTGTGAYATCCAAGTATGGCTTGTAATATTGATCTCTTGTAAGATCCTTCTGTCCTCCTTTCAGAAAAATTGGTTTTCTGAAATGCCAACTGTTGGTAATTATCAGGGTTAAACAGAACTATGTGAAGAGGCTCGTGACAGCCAACAGCATCCTCCTTCCATATTTTACATTGATTTAGTACCTTGTATCTCCTTTCTTGCCAAGAAAAGCCAGCCAAAGCTTTCTTCAAGGTTTCAGTGCTTGCTGCTGGACCARCCTCTCTGTCCTTATCCCCAGATGAACTCCAGCCTGAGGATCCAGAGCTGTGTTTTTCTAGTGCTGTTGCCAGCAGCACTTTTATTCTGTGTCCATTGCTGTAGTAGAGCATTGTGCTGTTCATGTTCTATGTTTGTTGACTCAGCTCCCAAGATTTTTAAGTATGCACTGGAAAGCAAAGAGTGCTTYCCTGTGTTTTGTGATATAGATGATGTATTAACAAAGCTGTTTTTGTAAAAGAAATATTCCTGTGTTCTGTTACAGGTTTTGGGATTTGAAGTTGATACGGTGAACTCTGTCCAGTTTTCAAACCACACAGGTAAAATTTTACAGATACTTCTTCACAGTCAGTGAACTCACTCATCCCATCACAGTGGAGAGGACACTGGTCTTAGCTTTYCATTCACATTTTCATGATTCAGGACAGACATGTAATTTTCATGTTTTGATTCAAGTTTTTCAGAAGTCTGGATTTSGGAAGAGGGAATTGGTGTGGTATTGTTCTCTTCTGCCCTTCACAGTGTGAGCTTCTTTTGTTAGGCAGTAATTTAATTAACTTGGACAGTGAAATAACACAAATACAGCCATTTACACAGCCAGGCCTGTGAATTAAGGAAGTCTTCAGAATGGTTTTCTGTGAATTGTGCCCCTTTGAGAGTCATACTCCCATTACCAACCTAAACATRAAAAGAATACTGAGGTAGGCCCAAATCTTCCTCTCTGTGTGTCCACCCAGATRGCTTGCAAGTATCCCAAAATTTCATTTTGGCAGGAGGAAGGGTGTTAATACATTTGGATGTATTTTTATTTAAGTTCTAAGCCTGAACACAATGCACACAACACATATGTTCAGACTTCCTAATAGCCACAGTGCTGGAGGACTTTATTTTTTAAAAGAAAGCTAAAATTTATGTTTATTTTAGCAAAACCTTTCACCCATAAAGAGCCCCAAGTGACTTACTATTTTTGGATCACTGGAGATGCATCTGCTGTCTTGGTGGTGGCAGGTTGGTTGAGAGGAGAGCTACTCTAGATAGAGAAAATCTATGGATGTCTTCAGAACATAATCTGACCGCAAATTCTGACTTTAACATCTTGGAAAAGAGCAAAAGTAGTTTCTGACAAAGATAAAAAAAACCCTGAAYCTTACAGGCACAGCTCTATTAATAAACTACTGATTTTTGGAACAGAGAGCATACAAAGAAGCCTCTGTCTTCTCTTACTCTGTTGAACTTCATGGAGCTTTCGAAAGGTTGTAAAATGCCTATCATGGAAGAAATTTCCAAAGGCAGCTTGGGAAGAAGAAATTAATGTTTCAAAGGTAGCTTGGAAGTTATCTCTGCTTGTTGRGGAAAGGTACAAAAGAGGTAATAATTAAACAAGGGAATGGGGGCCTACTCTGGCTCAGGCAAAAATCTGCTTATTTTGCTTGTACCCTTTGGCACAGTACAAAGGTTCTCTTGTGTTTTTCAAAGGTACTTAGATGTGGCTTCTGTTTATTTAAAGAATGTATTTAGTTTTGGAGTTTGGGATTTTCTGTTGTTTCGTTCSGATAGCTGGGTAAAACTCTTGTAATCTTCCAGAAATGAAGCAATTTTTTAATGTCAAATAATTCGATGCTTGAAATGCCTGAGCATGTGTTGCTTATTGGCTTTYTGTTTCAAGATTAAAACAGCTTTATAGGGCATTGAAAGAGCTTAATAGAAGTTTTATTGACCATAAACTCAATGTATCTGAAGGGTGGAAAATTACATTACCAGTAGGGTGATCAGGTTCTAAAAACAAAATATAAAAAATATTTAAAATTTTTTAATAGTATCACGCCAGGGAAAGGTTACCAGTGTTTCATTCAAGGTTTGGCAGATAATGAGGACAGTGGAAGGAACAACAAATTAGTGATTCCTAAATGAGGACACMAAAATGAGTGGCACTGAAATGAGCATCCCAAACCTAAAAATATCTCTAAAGATCATAAATCTTTAAAATACTGGAACTACTCCCAATGTTTAGGACTCACTTTTTTGTTTTTTTTTCTCTAATTTAGATTTTTTTTTTTACTAAATCTGTTAAAAAATCCCAAAGTTTGCCACAAAACCTCATGGTTTTGGGAAGCAGAGCTTGTGTCTGGCACCATCCTGCAATACACAGGCATCGTGTGTGTGGGTGAATGGGTGAAGGTAATTTGATTTTCCTACAAAAACAAAATTTTACAAGAACCATTTCTGTAATCATCATTAAAGCTGRAGGACAAACTCCTCCAAAATCCAACGGTGAACTTTAGTTTCTGGAAGAATGCAACGTAACAGAGGAGCACAGGTAGAAGAATGTGTGGAGTTTTAGATGCGATATTCTTCCTTTCCTTCTTTCCCTGTTTTTAAACTTGGAATTGGCAGCAAATAAAATGCAGAGAGAATTTATGACTAACAGACTTTGGTGAATCATTATTGCTCTTTTTTTGCCCTGTCTATAAATTAGTAAGATACCACAGGCCTCTTTCTGCTGACTCCTGCTCAGAAAATTCAGCTTTCTTTAGCCTCTGCTAATCCTGAAACTCGGAAAATGTGTTTTAAATCAGTGCCCCTGGGAGAACAGTTTGTCGTGTTGCTTCATCAGGAACTTTAGTGATTAGAGTGACTCACACTTGAATGGCATCATGCTTCACATACAAATAAAAGAAGCTGTCATGCAGCCTGCAAAGATTCTTTATCCTATATTACTATACYGTTTGCAGAAGGATCTCCTCGTCTGATGTGCAAAAATTAAAATCTAGATTTATTTTTAATTGTATAATATAATTTTTGGGATGCATTTTTAATTCTTTGGTGATTTCATTTTTGTTTCTCATTGCTAGATTAATTTTAAGCAATAATGTGCTTACTCTGCCATCCAAATCCTTCCTTTAAAACAGCTCAGGAGCAAATAGCCTGGCTTTTTTTCTAATACTTCTCTTTTTTTTCTTAAGCACTTTTGACTTCCACTCAGTGGATGTGTAGTAGGTGGTTGGGTTGGCTGGCAGGTCTAAAACATGAGAAATCACAATTATGTCTTGATGTGATTCTGCACAGTCTGCCCACCCATGTGCAGTCACTCACCCCTGCTGGTGCAGGGCAGAAAGAAAAGATCTCCACTCGTGCCTGACACTGCTGGCATTTCACTCCCACACTGTGACCGGCTGTAAAAAATCCAGTGGGGGGTTTGGCACTGAGTTTCTGGTTTTATTGAAGGTCTCCTGGTAGCTACACATGAGTCATGTGTTCAGAGCAGGTTGTCTGCTGGAGTTTGCAATGTGAATTTTGTGACACAGCTGGGCCCACATTGCCTGTCCATCATGTGCCTTAAAMACTGGAACTTTATTCCTTTTTCCCATGTGAAATTCTTGTCACTGGGGCCACTTGGAATAGTTTTGCAGGGAGCACCACAGGAGGGACTCAAACTTCAGAACATAATGTTCTGGGTTGGAAAACAAAGGAATCTCACATGCTTTGCTATACTAACATTGTAGCTTGTTTTTGTTGATCAGTTTGCTTGTTTTTTTTTTTTCTTTTTGATTTTCTTGGTACTTTCATTTTCTTTCTTCCTTGTTTTTGAAAGTGAGAGGGTGAGAAATACATTCCAAAGGAGGTAAAACAAAGCAGAGAAAGGCAAGTATGTAAATTCATCTTGGGTGCAGTATTAGCTGCCTCTCTCAGTTATGGCTTTGTTTATTTTTTTTATTTTTCATATGAATCAACCCACACATTTCCTTGGAGACTGATGAATATGTTTATCATTTTAGAGGGTAAGTGACATGGGTATAATATCTTACTGGGTTTTCATTGCCTTATCTGCTCAAAGCAAATAGATAACATGTAATCGCAATAAAAGATCATAAAACAGGTAAGCAGAAGGGCTATATGGTTATTTAAGTGTTTATGCTCATCTGTGTGTTTAAAATTAGCACAAATTTGGGTGACTAATGCAATCTGAGCCAAGTGGAGTTTTGAAGAGCTGTGTCAAGATTTGCAGTGTTCTCTCTGCTCTCTTAGACCAGCACTGAGGGGGATTATTTGTTGGTTTTGTATCCAAAATGAGGAAGACTCACTCAGCTTTCTTCCTTTTTGCCTTTCCCCTTTTAAGATACTCTCTCTTCTTGGAACCCCAAGGTATCCATCCTCCAGTCAGTGAAACTTTTTTAGAACATGAGTAACTGTCTGCTTTTTGGTGTTATATTCCACCAGGAAAGTTGGATAAATGTGGGATCATGGGATTTGCCCCTTGTTTGTCATGTTTCATGTAATTACCCTGGGGAAAGGACATAGAGAGGTTCCCATCTTGCTGCCAGTTTTGATTTTGTTTGATTTTTGCTTGAACATAATTCAATTCCTAGTGACATCACAGTTCTCTGCAGCTTCAGTGAAGATATTCCCTCTTTTTTTTTTTTAATGCCTCAATAGCTGGGGTTTCCCTGAGAGCTTCCCTAGGGCTTTGTTTTTAACTCTGGCTGTCTGTAGTTAGACTTCAGGTTGTATTGCACATTACCAGATTATAAAAATGATCCTCAAGTTACCTGTGGAAGTCATTGCTACAGAGTTCAGACAGTGTCCCTACCCCATGTGGGTGCCACCAGTTCCTGAGCTATGCTGGTGCCTAATGCTGAGTTTTTGCATTTATTTTTTGCCTTTCATGGAGGATCAGTGTAACATGAACTTTGTGCATTGACCATTTAAGACAGCTTGACATGGGAAGGTGAACTTGTAGTTAAACAGTGAGTTTAAGTGRTCTCTGTAGGAATGGCTCCCGAAAGTATCCAGGTTGTCTGGGCCATGTATCAGTTATTTTTGTGGCCATGTAGAAGATGAATGTTGATATTTTTGCCTTGATTCTGGGTGAGAAGCGCACCAAATTTCCCTGATGGCTGCAGTGGTAGGACTCTGTTGTGTCCCTGTACTGGCTTTGCACTGCTGCAGAGATTTGGGGAAGAGGAAAAGGCAGATTATTTCTCTGTGGTGCTGCAGATGTGACAGAGCAACCATCTGTATTAAATAAACCAAATACTGGATTTAGGTGCAGTCRGGGGTTCTTCATACACTTGGAGCTGGGTGTGTGCCGAGGTGGGGGGTGTTGCAATGAAACTACAGCCCTACCTACAGAAATCCCTCACTTTGTCCCTTTCATCACAGGGTCTTTGTRAAAAGCATTTTCGTGGGAGAGAGTCGTGGTGGCTGATGTGAGTCAGGCCCCYAGCCAGCTGGCAGCGAGTCGTGTTTTAGAGGCTTGGCCTTTGTGAGCTGAGGAGAGCAAAGTGATCCATCTGYTCACCATACTGTGGGTGTATTTGCATTCATAAGAAGGAAAACTGAAAAATGTGCTTATCCCAGGCTCTAGGCACCTTTTGGCAGTCCCTCTAATAACTCAGTTTAGAGTGATAATCAAAGCCAACAGTTTTCATCACAATTTTCTAACTGCGAGAGCAGAAGTTAAAACAAACAAAATACAATTGTCTTTACACAGGGGAGGTGTAAAAGAAGATACCTCATTTAAACTTTGACTTTTCCTAATTCCAGTTTATATAATGATAAGCTTTTTAACAAACTCTGAATTTGTGGAGATTGAAAGAGTTAAATTGTGGATATATCATATCTAATATCCCTTTATTACACACAAGGGAGTGATTGGTGCCATCTAGATGGGCAGGCTTTGATGATAAGCTTCAAGGTGCATTTACATTTTACAATAAATGTTTAGTTTCTTTTAAGGTAGATTTTTTTTTCCTTGGAATTGGCTGCCATGGATCTTGATCCACTGTTCGCTGAAATCAGTTCAGCTTATCCCAAGTAACTTCACCTTCCATCTGCTTCTCTCAGCTGAGCATATTTGCTTGCAATTCTTAGAGTTCATTCAAGAATGAGAATATATGGGTATTATTTATCTGTTTGTAGTGCCTTTCTGCTACTCATTTCCTCCTCCAGGATCTTCAGSACTAAAGCTGTGCTATTTTAGGAAGAAAGTCTGTCAAGATGACACTATGTTTGAAGAGCATCCATGGCAGTGTTCTGCTGTGGTCACTGTGCAATGCAGGTCCCAGTGAGTGCTGTATCTGATGGGTAAAGACCTGTGTCCAGACACATCTATAAACCTGTTAAGATTGTCATCTAACTGTCAATATTTCCTTTTTTGTTTTTTAAACATAGTATGAAGTAGTAAAAGTAGCTTGTACTGGCACCCTCCTCCAGTAAAGTCTAAAACATATGTTTTTCCTCCTCCACACAGGAAAGGGATAGTTGCAGAAGCTCCATGGGAAATCTTGCAGGAGCTTGTGTGTGCTCAGCTTGATTTGCTGGCAAATGGACACTCTCAGACTGCAGTGTAGTCACTCGGGTTCCTTTGGGAGGCAGAGCTGCTAAGAAGAAGTTGAGCACATTCACTGTTCTGCTGACAGCAGCTTTCATTCAGCGTTTTACAGGAGAAGAGGTGGAAACGCTTCCTGGTGCTGATGTTCGGTGTGGTCACTCCAAGCACATCATCTGTGTGATCTGAAATAGAAAATCCATCTCTTGAAAAATCACTTGGTGTTTTCTTTSCAGGCTATGCCCACTGGAAGGGTCAGGTGTTGAATTCAGATGAGCTTCACGAACTGTACGAAGGACTGAAGCTGAACAAGGTCAACCGCTACGATTATGTACTCACAGGTAAGAAGAGCTTGTTTCCTGGAATTCCCARGAGATGTAAACAGGAGTAAAGAAATGGAAAACATATCCCTCCCTRTTGCAAACCACCAATTAAAATCTGACCTGTCTGTATTCTGTTTATATAYTCTGAACTGGCTYGTGCTGTTTAATTTGGARCAGCCAGAGTTCTCCAGCCTGGAGGTTGTAACTGGGTAGGTAAATTGATATCCTGGTATAATTTACAGACTTGTACAGGCACACTTGATATTTTGGGAGTGCCTCTACTGGAACAATGGATGAGGAGTGTCAGAGTATTTTTTTTTTAATTTTTTAAGAAGACATGATTTTAACCCTTTCTCCTAAGTCTGCAGTACTAGCACTCTGTGCCACTGCAGCATGATTTTATACACAGTTTTCTGTCCTTGATTTTTTTATTTGATCTTTAAATCTTAATGCTTTGGACACAGAGCAGAGTATGAGCAGAGYTGGGTTTTGGTTTTGACTCTGTCACATATCTTGATTTTTTGCTATTGTTACTGTRTAGGTGATCTGAGTGAATACAGTTCTGCACTGTTTCCCTTTGCTTGCACTGGGTACAAAGTGCTTATGAATACAGGCAAAGAGAACTTCTTGTGGAATACTTTATAGAAAGGAGATGTTCTACAAGAAGTTTTTATTAAAATTGCTTCTTATCCAATTCCTGCTTCTCAAAAATAGGTTACAGATCAGATTTCMCCTCAGTAAGAGCTCTGCATCTGGTTTGGGTAACGGTATCAATTTCTTAGAGCAGTGAGCAGGGACTTTTTAAAGGTAATGAGAAATATATCACCAGACTTGATTGATGTCATGGCTTCCACATGTAGGAAAGTTCTTATACATGGGAAAACTGGAAATTTTAAGTGTATGGATTATAACCTCAAAGCAGTCATTCTGGCTTGAGGGGTGTGGTATGTCCAAAGCACCATTGTCTAGGTTTTTTCAAGGAATACCTCCAAAATGAAGGAGACTGAATAGCAAATAGATTGAACTAAGGTTAAAAAATTAATTTTTACGTAAATAGGTTCTTTGCTGTTGAGAAATACACAAACACCCTTTCTTTCCTGGAAGGAACTCATGTAGAGGACATTTCCAGGAAAAKCACACTGTATTGTAGGAATTCTCAGGATATGTGTGCAGAAATTATCAATAATCTTTGAGTATTCTTTTAGCTGAAATGTTTCTTTTTTATTTTACTTCCAACTCTTGGAAAAGACCTCTTGTCTGTTTCAATTACTGGCAAAATGGTTGTAAGGGCCAGAAGTGATGAGAAGACAAACAGAAACCTTTAGCAAAAAGAAATTTTGGAGAAAAAAATGAATATTCATTAATATGCCTTTTAAAGTAGTATTTTTATGTGTTGTTCAAGTTTGTTTTAAAATCTCATTTACTGTAGTAATTTTTACTATCAACAAAAAGAAGGCATAGGTAGACACAGCAGTAATTTCTGAACATTTAATAATACTTTTTGTGTTTTAGTCTTCAGCTGCACTGTGGCTGAACTTAAAATTCAGGTTTTTCATTCAGGGCCGAAAGTTAGATATTTCTTTTCAATCTGCAATTCACTGTAGTGCACAACTACTTAGTACATTCAACAACCTGGATATGATTGCTCAAACACCAAAAAGCAATTTATCAGCAAGTGGGATTTGACTGTTAATTTTCTGATGACTGTGATATCTCAGCTGGGATTAAAATTATTATCTTTAGGCCAATTATACAAAGTAATGCACCATGAAAATTTGTAGCTTAGTTATTTGTAGATCTTCATGTATTTGTTTCATTTACAGTAAGACACTCAAGGTAAGAGATAAATTCCAGTTCAGTGTAACTGTTTTAAACACTTCTGTTGATGATGCTACTCAAACTCATTATTTTTTTCCAGCCAGTCTGCCTTCACAGGTCATTTAAAAAARAAAAATCTTTACWTAACACTTTTGACTGATTATCAGCATTTCATAGATAACAGACAGCATTTYGGCAAAAAATATTTGAAATTTTTTYCATTTCTCTGCAACACCTAAGAACTGATCTATTTTGTGAGTCTAAAAAGAAAATCTCTAAAACCTACTTTTTAAATGTACGTTTAAGTATTTTATTAGAGGGGACATTTCCAAGGACATTGAGGATTTGAAGATGCTAGCTTGCTAAAAGTAATAGTATTAAATCACAGARTCACAAAATATKCTGAGTTGGAAGGSAKCCACAAGGATCATCGAATCCAGCTCCCAACCTGCAATGGACTATCACCAAGAAATTAACTACAATAAATTAAAATCAAATTGTTAATTAATCGAAGTTGTAACTAAAGTTAATACATAAATATATAAATTAAGAAACATATATAAAAAAATAAAAACTATTGATTAAATAAGAATATTGTGGTGCCAGCATGGTGATTGGGGCCTTGAAATACAGTAAAACTTATTTCCARTTTCTTTCACTGCTTAGCCTAAGARATAGGAACTTTATTGGTATTTTGGAAATAGCTTTAAAATAGTCAAGGTTAAACCTCTGTTGCATTAATGTGTTGGACTCTATCGGCGTGAAGATTAATAATAATAAAAAAATGCTTCAAGACCGTATGAGGAAAGTATATGAAATTTAAAATATTTCCTGTTTACTGCATGAAAAATAGTACTGATCAGAATACTGTTTTTATCAAAAGAAATGTTTTTTCCTTTTCACCTGACCTTTGTTTATATACGTTCAAGCATTTTGAAGTTATGTGAGCCTTTCATATACAGCGTTCTTAATAAATGGATTTTTAAGGTTATACTTGTAGTTGTGCAAGTACCTATTATTCCTGAGTCAACTACTGAAATGCCTTTGTTCTAAAAATGCATTTATCCAAAGAAAGAGAAGTAGGCAGCATTCCTGTCAAAAACTAAAAGCAACAAAAGTATTCATGAGAATAAATTTCAAAGGTGCCTTCTTTTTTTTTTCCCCAAGGGTATACAAGAGACACCTCATTTCTTGCAATGGTGGTGGATATTGTCCAGGAGCTGAAGCAACAGAATTCTAACCTTGTGTATGGTAAGGATGTGCATTGTAATCCTTTCTGCTTCCTCACTGGGTGTRCTCATCATTTTCACATTTTAGGATGAAAACACTGGTCTGTGTTACGCAGCATTTCTGGTCTGGCTGGAGCCAGCTGGGCCTCCAGTGATGTTTCATTTCAGCTTTAGGTGTTGAGGGAGTTGGGTTTTTATCTTCCTTGCTGCCTTGCAGTGTGTTTCTTTCATTKTGGCATCCAAAGGAGAGTCCTTGAGGGCTGGTTGTCTGTACCCAGGAGAAGATAAAAATCCCAGCCAGCTGCTGCTGCTGATAGTTCAGGGGCTGTGTGTGCTGATAGATGAAGCCTCTCCTTGATTTTCAGGTCAGCCAGAGCACGACAGACTCTCCCATGTTGGCCTGACATGTTTCCATGTAACATCCCAGAARTGTCCTACTTTGCTTCATAAGCTTCATGATTTACCTTAAACTCCAAGGCATTTTTAGCTCTGGCACCTTCTGCTGATGTTCTGTGGGAGCAGCAGGCTCCAGCAGCTGTCACTAAYGTGCCATGCAAGGCTTCAACCTGTGAGAAAAGATTTCTTCTCTTYCCTTCCTTCCTCCCTCTCCCGAGTGTTTCAGGACTCTTGAACATGATGAGCACAGGCTTGAGTTGAGAAAAATATTTAGAGTGACAGGACAAAGTCAGTGAGGATTTAGTGGGATAAAAAGCAGGGAATGATGGTTTGAGCTGTCATTTCAGGCTCAGTGAACAGTGTGGTCGGGAAACATCTGGAATGATTGGCAGGATTTGCAGGGTGTTGTACTGCRCAGTGATACCTGACTTAAAATTAACAAAGCACAGATCTCATTTAGCAAAATATAGCAGAGAAATTTCTGGGTTTTGTTGCTTTTTAGCCTTTTTAATGCAATTGGATTGTCAAATTCTTCAGAGCTTTGTGTGAAAGCTAAAGGGTCTTTTGGATACAAACAGAAAGAAACATCTTCCTGTGTAGAACAGGAAGGAAGTGGTCAGATGGTGAGATCACAGCAAGTATTCTAAGATTCTGTCTATTTAATAAATACAGTGTAATATAAAGAAARTACTTTTTAAAATGTAAAACAAATTGCCCTCTTTTTACTCACAGAAACTTCCTTAAATACTGATTGGACATTGATTTGTTGTCTTTGAATTTGTATTTCTTTTTTTATTTTGCTTAAAGATCTTTTAATACAATGAACAGTGTTCCTGTTTGTAGGACAATGGCAGGCTRTTTCCATCCTCACTGAGGACACTTGGAATGTGTTTTTAGTACTGCTGGTGATCCAGAACCTGTGCCAAATGTGTTAATATTACACAAGTATGAGTTTATGTACTTTGGYATGAATTTTCTTACTGTTTAATTGTAATTTTAAAAAAAGATACACATACCATTTTGGTGTGTACATTTGGCATGTATTTTTTTTACACTAAAGGAAGAATAGGACTTTTTTCAGAGCTGTTAGCTTCTCCCATGTTTCTCCCCACCGTGCTACCCTTCCATAAGGTTGGGTAGTGAATGGGAAGGCTCTCTGTGTTTGTCATAACAAAAGCCCCTTTACTCCCAGCAGTCAGACTTTGTCATCCTCATCTCCTTCAGACACAGCAACATAGAATCAGGTAGAAGAGGGTAATTCCAACCCTCTGACAACTCTTTGAGAAACAAGGCCTACTCTTTCAAAACTGGCAGCCACCAGTTACAAGTTTCAGTGTGCTGCAAGGCTATGAGAGTGTGTGAGCTTTGAGGTGCGCAGTGCTGTTCCATAACCATTACTGTTACCTAAAATCTTTCCTTCTCACCAGGTCTTTATAACTGTACCCTATTTCTAAACATAAATTTATTCCGTTACAGTGTGTGATCCAGTGATGGGTGACAAGTGGAATGGAGAAGGCTCCATGGTTAGTACTCATCTTTTTGGGCTCTCTCTGTAGTGAATGTTATATAAAGATGTAAAAGATTTATTMATTTTTAACAACAAAACTAAGCTATTTTACCTTAGTGTGGCTTTGGATCCCAGCAGCATCAAGTTTGGACTTAATTTTCTTGTATTTGAATGAGATTGATATCTGGGAAAAGTGACAGCCACAATTGTGGTTGAGGGAAGGAGTGTTGCAGTCTCACATCTCAAAAGCTGTTGACAACTTCTGAYGCTGTTTTTTGTCCCCAGTATGTGCCCAAGGATCTCCTGCCAGTCTACAGGGACAAAGTTGTACCYGTTGCAGATATAATCACTCCTAACCAGTTTGAAGCTGAGTAAGTGCTTATTTCCTTTTCTAGCCAAATAAACTTGGGGGGAAAATGCAAGGAGGATTGATACCRTTAATTTTATTTATCTCAATGTAGTGTCTTATGTATGTATATGTTGGGCTTTGGGTTTTTGCTGTTACTTCCAAGTGGTGTTTTTCAGATAACTTCAACTGCTCCATGTTGAAACCAATAGAAAAAGCAAAGAGTTACTTGAAGAAAAGATTCTTGTTTCCCCCAGTCTCTTGTTTTCATTATTATTTCTGGTTTCAGAAGCCTTTTTCTACAGCAGGTTTAAATAATATCTTCCCCATCCTTACCCACTACTAAGAAAATTTTTATTACGTGCCAGAATATCAGAACTGAAATAGTTTGGTTCAACCACTCCCCAAAATTAGATTCAGAGATACCACCACAGCAACATTTCATAGGAGCTAAGAATTTRAATGCCTGCTGCTTGTCTTGTCTACATAGCTGTGACTCTTTGGCCAGGAGATAATCTGTGGTGATGCAGCACAGGCTGTCCCCCTTAAGGGGAGGGARCAGCTACCTGGGAGAGGGAGAGAGGACGTTTGTGAGGGAATTTTTGTGATCCAGGGATCTCTGGAGGAGGCAGGGTAGGACTGGTGTGTCTGTGCACGTATCCTGTTAGCACAGAGGTCTGGTCCAGCAGACCGTGCAGCTGCAGATGGCTTAGGCCTGTTTGGTGCAGTCCAAGCTTCCYTCCTTTCAAAGGGCAAACAAAGCAGTCCCTGCCTGGAAAACTCATCCTCTTTTAAGGTTTCTGTTTCATTCTCAGGTTACTTACGGGCAGGAAGATTTACACGGAAAAAGATGCACTGGAGGTAAGAAGGCAAAGGGTGGGATRTGTGAGGTCTCTTTCTCCATTCCTKCCTGCAGTGCTGCAGTTTGCAGTTTGCCTTTAACCTTGGAGTCACTTTGTCCTTTCTGTGTGTTTATCATTRAAGTTTGTGCACTGCAGGCACTAAACATTTCCTGTTTCAGTGTCAGACTTCTGAAGAAACTTCCCTAAATCGCTCCAGATAAAGGGATGACAGTGTAATGAGGAGATCTCTCTGAGCCCACTTTCTGCAGTGAGGGAGTGGCAGCAGCACACGTGGCAAATACCCAGACACTGTCAGCTCTGGGAATYATTTGGTTGGGGTGAAAACCCCAGGGGACCACGGGCATTAGGAACTGTTTGGGGCTCTGCCGTCCCCAGTCAGCAATGCTGAGCGTGAGGACAGCTTTTCCTTGTTCTCCCAGATAAATCCACAGCACTGACAGCTGCTGTCCTTGCCATGTGGAGGTGATAGGTGGCCTGCAAATACATTGCATCAAGGTGTAAAGATTTGCCCTTYCACACAAAGTGAAGAAAATAAAAAGCTGTAGGGCTTGTTGGTGAAGGACAAAATAGAAATACRGTTTTATTGATGTCTTGAGAAAGGCTGAGCTCTTTGTTTTGTTGACTAGCCAAGTGCTTTCATAATGGACTGATGTTATTCCTTCCAGTTTGGTTTTGAACTTCAAAAGAACACAAAATCTTTAAACAAACAGCAGCTGCAGTGGCACCCTGGAGAGTAGCTGGGGGTCTCTCAGCCCAAATGTTTGTTGTTTTTTGCTGTAGCAACACCAGACAACATGGGTTGGTCACCATCACTTCACAGCAGGAAGCAGCCCCAGAGATCTCATCTCTTAGCATTTCTACTGCCCCAGTTTTACATTACCCCACCGTGATGGGGGAGGGTGATGAGCTCTGCTTCTTGCCACTGGCTGYTCAGTTCTCCTGTTCTCATCCTCACAGTGGAACCAGAATCTTGAGGAGAACATAATTAGCTGAGCAGCCATTAGTTTTAGATTTGCACATTTCAGCTGAAAACATGAGTTGCTTGTGCTAAACAGTTTTGCCAATTAATCTTCTGACTGCTTCATGCCATAGCTGACTTTTGATGGCCTTTAAAAATATCTGTCCCAAAGAGACAGAATTGTATTTAGGAATGGAAACATTTTTAAAGCAGTTGTTTGCAGGATATTATATTTTCATCTGTCAGATTTTGCAGCAGCATATCATATATGGCTCTGAGTAAAAATCCATGCTGGAATTTCTCTCCTTTGGAGGTGGTAGGAATTCTGGGATTGATTTCCATGGTTTTGTGCTTTCTCTCATTTTTTAACAAGACTTGTGATGGTAGTAGTCTTCTAATATAAAATTAAGTACGATGTAATAATAATGGGAAAGGGACTGAGTCCTATGACTAGAAATAGTGGTGATTAGGATCCTGGTGAATTGTGACTGAGAAATGAAATTTAGTTTAGTATTACTGTACAGATTGATTGTGTCAGTGTATGCTKGTGGATTTACTGCTTCTTTAAAACCCAGCTGATGTCTGTGCAAAGAGGTTTGACAGCTGAATAAACTTGGAGGCTTAGACAAGAAAGAAAAGCAATAAAGTATTAAAAAATAGCAGAAATAAATCCTTATCATTCAGCTGCTCATGAGTCATAGCTAGCCTGAGAGGATTTTTAGTTAAACTCTTCTGGGAGAATTAATATTTTATCCATGTTTTATGCTAAACTCATTATTGAAGTAATTCGTTCTTCTGTGAAATCAAAATCACTTCTGTCTGTAACAACAGAAGTAGAGTATTAATGAGTTTAGGTGAGGAACACACAGAGTGGAAATACATCTGAAAAGGTATACAATTTACAGCTGTATTTGGGGCTTGACACAGAATGAGAAAAGAAGATTGAGATAGACACACTTGTGCCTCTGATTTAGACTTTTTAAATTTTTGCTAACTCTAAAAGTAGTAGCCAAGTAAGATCTCATGACCTGGAGTTGTTTGCTTTCTAGATAACGTTTCAAGATGCCAGCTCAGGTGCACATCAGTTGTTTTTATTCTCTTACTCTTTTGATAATATGTTCTGAAACATACGCAGACAAAAAATTCTGATCAAAGCTAAAAACAGAACATTCTTTCCAGAGGAACATCCAAAGACAACACAAGCAGAGATGCTTGTATGTTTTAACAAGTGTGTACAGTTAAATGTGAATTCCCCTATTTCAAAGTAATGCCCCTAATTCAAGTGGATCATTTGATAGAAAAAAAAGATGCCAAAATAAGGTGCTTGTTAAAAGTCTTCAGTGCTATGAATGAACGTTTAATCAGCACATAATGCAGTGTGATTCCCRTCTTTTTGCATGTTGAAAGGTAATGGATATGCTCCATGCCATGGGACCAGAGACTGTGGTGATCACAAGCTCAGATCTACAGGCACCTCTAGGAAACGATTACCTGATTGCTCTGGGAAGCCACAGAAAAAGTAAGTCAAGAGCTCCATCCTCTCCTGGGCTTTCTTCTAACATGTCTGTGCTTGCAGTTGCTCCTTGCAGGAGTAGTTTGATCAGGCCCATCTGCAGTGCATGGAAGGAGCTCAGATCCTTTAGATCCCCTAGAAATGAGCACCTTCTCCTGCAGTAATATCAKGGAATGGTAAGGCTGGGGCTGCTCCACGAGGGAAGAGCTGAGTGTAATCACAGCAAACTCTGTTCCCACCCACAGGGCACAGACCCACAGGACCTGAATGAGGTGAGCAGGACAGGGTGAGTGGTGGCAGACAGGTGCCACTGACAGTCCAGACTGAGGGAAACAAGCCAGGACTGAGGTTAATCTGGAAAATCAAATCATTGAGTCAGGACATCGGGGCTGTAACTGGAATATCTACARTGTAGCTCAGGCAGGGATGCTTGTGCCTGGACCTGAGCTTGTGGGCAGCTCCTGGGCTGAGGAGGAGGATGTCCTTGGTGAGGTTTATTGGCATTCTTGCAGCCCCTGGTCGTGGCCCTGGCAGGTACTAGGGATGTAAAAGAGAAACTTGGAATGTTTTGAATGCTCTTCTGAAGTCACACTTTCCTGTTAGCAGATTGTTCCTCCCTTGAGAGGTTATAAAATACCTTCTGCTGCTTCTCTAAATCCCCTTCTGTAGTGTCACCAAGATTCACTGTGTGTTCTCTATTTCCACCTGAGAAGGCACAGTTGTGGGGGATGAAAAATGAAGGTGCAAGCTCCTTCTCCCCCTTCAATCAAGTATTTACAGTATAGAAGTTGTAAATGCTGTCCCAAGCTGGCCAACTTTTGGAAGGCTGTGCYTTTTAAAAGAGCTGGTACAGAGTTTACAATACTCCTTTATGTTCCAAACAGCAGAGGAATTCAAATAYGGTGATGACTTTTAAAATTATTTATTTTTAAATTCTAGTTATTGCTATTATAAATTGCTGGGTCTGACACTTAACTGTGTGTCTGTGTTGTAGCTAAAGCAGATGGTACCAGGATAACACAAAGAATTCGAGTGGAGTCTCCCAAAGTGGATGCTGTCTTTGTGGGAACAGGAGACTTGTTTGCTGCTATGCTTCTGGCATGGACACACAAGCACCCCAACAATTTGAAGGTGTGGGAGAAGTTACTCATCTCTCTGCAACTTTAGACCTTTTTTCTCTTGAGTTTTTTTTTTAAAACTTATGATCTGTAACGTTTTTTAAAGACTATCTTCTGTTTTGGCTTTTTTTCCTCACCTCAGAGAAAAAGCCACAGAATTTCCCTTTTGCCAAAAGAGACATTAAACAGCATATTTCAATTAGATTTATTTTGTTATTTTGCCAAATAAGATGTTTAGAGAATGCATGCATGTTTATAACTACATATTTTACCCTCAGTTCATAATAAGCACTGAAAATAATTTCTCAGATCTATTTTTCTGTTTCTTTTCCTTAAGGAAATAGAGTTCTCCTTACAGGTATATTATTTCTAATACCTGGTTTGGGAAAATTAAGTCAAAATTTCCATTTTTCCAAACTCAACATAGTTGTCTTCCTGTTTGTCAGCCATGTGACCCTCTTAAGAGCAGTGTTTTTTAAGTAATATTAAGTAGTATTAAGTAATATTAAATAATATTAAGTAATATTAAGTAATATTAAGTAATGTAATATTAAGTAATATTAAGTAATATTAAGTAATGTAATATTAAGTAATATTAAGCTCAGCAGCTGAAGTTTTACCAAAACCTGAATATGTTGTGTTGATGCAGGTGGCATGTGAAAAGACTGTGTCAGCCATGCAGCATGTTCTGCAAAGGACCATCAAGTGTGCAAAAGGTAAATTCATCCAGACCTTGTTCCCGTGTTCTGCCTGGGTTTSCATCAGAAAAAACATTCAAAGACCTTTCTGGGTTTCCTGACTAAAGGCAGCCCCTCAGTGCAGAAGCAGGCAGAGAATTTACAGAATGAGAGCTTGGTAGTTTTGTCTGCGTGTTCCTACGTTGTCCTCCAAGCCCGTTTGTGACAAAGCTGACTGCAGATGTCACTGTTTAGCTTGCAGTGGATGACAGCCCTGCTGACTGTGCCTGACTCAGCTCTGCAAACCCGGCAGAACTTGAGGAAATGCTGAGTTTGATGTACCAGAGAGCTTCAGTGTAGTTCAGTCTCTGTTCCTCTGAGTGTGTGTTTAGCACTGAGAGGGGTTTATCAACTAATAATAGTTTCTTTGCTGTGTTGGCCACGTGAGGAGCAATTCTTTTAGCTTCTCTCCCCTTTGTCTTTCAGTTCTTAAGGRAATCTGTGAGTTCTCTGAGCATGTMTCTTTGATTTCCTGCTTAACAGCAGAGGCTTGTTTCTTTCCTGGAGAGAGGTGTGGAACAGTGGTGATAAGAAATCACAGTGCTGACCTGGATTTTCCACCTTTATCAGGGAGCAGTAAGGGAGGTTGGGGAAGGGAGGAAGGTGGAGAAAATCGTGGGGTAACAGAACAATGTAACTTGTTTGTTTTTCAAACTGCTGTTTTTAATGACATTCTGATGTCATCTTTTTAGTGCAAGCTGGAGAAGGAAACAAACCAAACTCAGCCCAGCTGGAACTGAGAATGGTCCAAAGCAAAAAGGACATAGAAAACCCAGAGATCATAGTGAAAGCCACCGTGTTATAAAGGCTCCGCGTCTCCAATAACGCACAATGTATCGATGTCCTCATTTCTTTCCTGTAAATTGTAATATTTGCCTTAGATCTGTGACAGAAACCTGACTTTCATGAAATAGTGCCCAGCATAGGCAGATATCCACTCTCAAACATATGTGCTGGCCTTGCTCAGTTTTAAAAACAGAACAGTTAGTGTGCATTGAAGCATATTCCCAGGTATCCCAATGTCTGTCAGATTCACTTAGTCTGTGTGATTACCCAGGGCAAGAGAGCAATGTTCCTGCCTTGCCAAAGACTGTAGATGTGAATTTGTTAATGGAATGCTTGACTGACTGGAAAATGTATTTCAAGATGGCATCTAGTGCCAATGGAGCTGGCTCCATGCTCCCTTTTCCTGGAGGTACCTGGTTACCTACTCTGGTACTCAGTATCTCGGCTGCTATGAAACTAAGCAGGGTTAAAGCTACACACACTTGTGTGTAGGAGTACTTTGAAGATGTTTGGCTTGTTCAGTACTCTGAAGTGCCCTTGAGGTGTCATTCATGTTACTGATCTCTGCTCCTGTTTCCTGTCCATGAACAGCTGCACAGTTTTGGTTGTTGCAGGTTCTGGCTGCTTATTTCTCATGTCTGTGGGTGCCCACATGATTTTCCTCCCAGAAACATCTTCATTARTAAGATCATGCCTTTATTCAGTAGCACTGGTTGGAAGTGTGTAGTTCTACCTCTGAGGCCCGGTTTGATTCTCTGTTTTTTTAACAAAGGACAAAAGAGAAAGCAGCTCTTCCCATGAAAGTTGTCTGCCTTGGTTTGTTCACCGTGGGTCGATGTACCTACAAACTGCATGGGCATTTCCACTTAACTTTAGTGARCACTGTTGGCAGGCTTAGCAGTAAAGCAATGTAGGAGAAGTAGCATTTTTGGTTTAGTAGGCTCTGGTAAGTTACACATGTTTACCAAATGCATTGAAACAGAAAATTAACTTGTTCATAATGTCTCTGCAAGCAATGCCAATTAGAGATTGCAGAAAAGCATTATTATTCAKGCATCTTGATTTCAAAATTCTGCTTGGTAAGGCTTCAAAATGGGATTCTTAATAATTTTAGTGTCCTGTGCATCACAGCCACATACTAAATCAGCAGGGCAGGTCAGCTGACAGGTATTGAGCACTCACACTTGTGTAGGGTTTCTGTATGGGATCCATGTTCATGCTTGTCCCAAGATGAAGTCTAGTGATGTTAAATCCAAATTGAGTTGATGAGCGTTACTTGTCTCAGGCTGCATAAGGGGATTGAAACTGCATTTCTAATTGATTTCCTCTCATGCATTTGGCATCAAAAGTGAAAAAAAAAACATGTTACTTGAGAATTGTAAGGAAAAAAAAAAAACAGCAGGAATTTATCTACAAAATGTGACTCTACTGCCACAGTTTTTAGTAACCACTGTCATGAATAACTTTTTAGCAATAATAATTCTGGTGTTGTGAGCAGTTGCTAAACTTAGCAGTCAGTAAGAGMGATAAGAGCTCACGGATGATAACCCAACCTGTAAAAAGACACGAACTACCTTGACAGTGTGTACAAGTATCTGATGAGAAGCAGTGAAGAAGGAACCAGGCTTTTCTCAGTGGTGCCCAGGAAGGGGTAAGTAGTCAATGGCACAAATTGAAATACAGGAAAATCCATTTAAACATTAAAAAAATGTAATTCACTGTGAGAGGGATCAGACACTGGCACAGGTTGCCCAGAGAGGTTGTGGAGTCTCAAATGCTGACTGAACATGGCCCTGAGTAACCTGCTGTACTTGGCCCTGCTTGCTCAGGGGGGTGGATCAGAGGATCTCCAGGGGTCCCTTCCACCCTCAGCCATTCCTTGATTCTCTGAGTACATTGAACTGCCTTTCTTTGAAGCGCTGGATTYTTAAATTGATGCAAATATTTGTTCTCTCTGCAACACAAACTTCAAGATGGGCTGTAAAATACATTAATATTTTGCCTCCTTTTTAGATAAGCTGCTGTTTGCTTAGGCAGCTGTGCCAGGAAGACAATTACCTCTTTTGAGATAAYTGCTTTCTGCAAAGAAATTTAAATACCGTAGCTGGTGAAGCATTTCAGCAGTTGAACACTCAAAGGGTTTTAACTGTTTCTAACATTGATTAAGCAAGTGCTGCATGYCATATTCCAAACATAACTATTGAGYTTATTAATCTTTTAAAATTAGACTATTTCATGTGGAAGTGTATAATCCCTGCRGACCTCTTAGGAAGAAGGGATCAACATCCTGAACTTCACTGCCTGTGCAGACAATGGCCAAAACCCTTTTATTAGCTGTGAGACAGCACAATTTTGTTTTGCTGTTAGAATAGACAGACGTGACAAGAGAATTGAGAAAAAGGGAGGGCTGTCTTCTCTGAAATAAAGAAGCTTGGAATTTAGAAAACTTGGAGCTACCTTGCAAACAAGGTTTTAATTGTGAACCATAATGAGCCATGATCTTGACATAAAAGACAAAGTGAYATGTTTGTTGGAGCAGTTTATACCTGTCAGGTGTCATCTTTTCCACTTCTTCAAAGAGCGGATCAGTTCAGTAATTCATACCTTGCTTAGAATCTGTGACATATCCATGTTAAAAAAAAAAAAAAAAAGAATATTCATACTAATGTGCCCAATTTGCAAAAGTTCCTGTTTCACARTAGCTGGATCCTGTAGCAGTGGGCTGCTGGCTTCATCTGATTGAGTCCCAGAGGGTTGCTCATGTGGTACCTGTTCTAAACTCCCACTGACCTGATCTAAATTAGGTCAGGTTTATGTCTTCAGTGAAGAATTGGGCTTAACATCTCTTGCCAGGAACAAACATCCAGAAATTACCTGTAAAAACATTCTGTAGCTAACATTTTGTAGCCACAGCAGGCTTAACAGGCATTTTTGAATGTCAAGGTACACATTTTTATTTGTCTTAGAGTTACACAAACTCATGTGGAGAACAAAATTCAAGACTCAGCACAGTCCTGTCAAATCTTTCACCCCCTYCTCTCCTGCATATAATATCTGTATCTTTCTGAGTTCTGCTGCCTGTCTGGTGCAGCTGGAAGGTGTCTMAGTGTCAGACAGTGCCCACTGTTTGTTTAGGGGCTTGGAGGAGGCTGACCAAGCATTGTCTGATTCACTTGCAAACAGTTAGTTTAAAGGTTAATCTAAACTAGCTTAGATCCTAATTGATTACAGGAGAGCAAGCACTTTAKCCCAGAGAGTGGAGTCTGTAATAATGGATAATCTTCCATGGCCGTCCTGAAAGCGTGCAAGGTGTCACCCAGCAGTGCAGCACTCAGCAACTGGGGACAGGTGGCTTCACTGCCACATGTGTCAGCTCAGAGGCACACGAGGCTTCTCCACGTGGAAGCATGGGAGAGGTGAATGCTTTGTGTTTGTATCCACTCGACTTCCCTAACATTCTTTCTTCGTTCTGGAATTAATTTGTGTTGGATCCCTTTTTCCCGGAGTGGTTTGCAGTGCCCATGGTCACTGCTCAAGCCCACCCTGTTTGCAGAGCCACCTGTGCAGGAGAGACCAAAAGTTGTTTACAAACCATCTACTCTGGGCCTGGATTAGTCTCTACACTCTGAGAATTGAGATGTGCATAAAGACACTGTGCTAAAATCCATGCTATTCACACTCAGTAAAAACACTTCAGAAATCTGCAGTATGAATTGTTAATGTTTGTGTGCTGRTTTTTATCTCAAGTGGGGAGAAATCTATAATCCATGTATTATACAAAAGAATCGGAGGACCAAGATTTCCAGCTACTCATACTGCCTTTTGAGTATCTTAACTGTGTCTTGATTGGATGGTGTTCATTTGTTGTCTGAGACTGTTAYGGTGATTGTATTGATTAATTTTATTTTAAAATATGTGGCAAGGAAGATTGTAATAAAAGCATCTACGTTTATTATACTGTGCACAYACAAATTGTTAGATCCTATTTTTAAATATGTTAATAATTTCAGAATTAAACAGCACAAGAATGGTTTGATAGTCTTKCTGAATAAAGTGGATGTAATTAAATGTTTCCTTAGTTATGTCCTAGGATAGAGAAAGTTTCTTGGAAGGGAGCACATTTGTGCCCTGTAATCATCTTAGTGTAAGATGGATGTGGAAGTGAGTAACTTCCTTGTTGGTTTAATTTTTTTTCTTTTTAAGAAGTTTAATGGGAAGAAAATTTCTGGCATTCTGCACCACTCCCTTTTATTCCTCTTGTATGTGTTCTTGTATGTGCACAACTCCTCATTGTGTTGTGCTCTTTTTTCCTGCAGACAAGGTGAGAAGAGGGGCATGGAATAAGAACCATAATTCGTTTTGAGATCTCTTTCTTGTGCAGTATTTAACTGCACTTCCTTTCACTGATTTTTTACCTCACTGTGTAGGGTTGAGCACACAGGACTGTAGACTGGGAAACAATTGTTCTTCATACCAGAGCTTCTGTCAGCACTCAGCAGTGTTGGTTTGCAGGAGGAGCAGCAGGGATCCAGGTTCAGGACAGCAGAAAGTGCTGTGTCATTATCCTTGTGTCACTGCACAAGTTTGAATTTTTGGTTTATATTTTTACTAAAGAAAACCACCTCTCCTGARTAAAGGTCCTTGCCCAGTTAAAGAGTACTTTTTAAAAGCTGAGACATGTTACAAATTTTGGTCACTCTGGTACTAAAATACTTCTTCATGAAGGGAAACACAGCCCCTTCTTTTACATCCCCTTGCAGCCGTACTGGCTTACTGACTATAGTCATTCCACTCCTGTTAGAATCCCAGGATTAGATATCCAGAGAGCTGTTCTTCCTGAAAGCACACATTCTTCATGTTCCTGGTAAGTGAGAGCCTGCTGAGCAGTTCTGTAGCTTTCTAAAACATGTCCATTAAAGACATTTCATCAACCATGGAAACGAAGCTTCGAGATGCTCAATCACAGMCCAGAAATAGCTCTTTCAAATGAATAAAAACTCTCTTGAAAGTGCATTATTTTCACTAAATGAGTTTATACATGCATGCAGGAGCAGAGTTCAGGTAAATCCATGAGGTTCAATCAGYCACTGGAGGAATGTGCCCTGAGCAAAGGGCTGCTGCTTCAGGAGAGACCCAGCTCCTTCTCACCATTTCCCCAAAGGGAGGAATGTGGTGGCATTCAACAACCAAGGGAAACTCCCATCTGCTTCACCAGGAAACCAGTGCCAGGTGACAGCCCCAGTGCCACCAGTTTGGTGCTTYCAGTGCTCTGGCAGCAGTGGAGCTCGAGGCAGATGGGGTGCTCCTGGATGTGCACGAATTCCTGACTCAGTGCCTCCACAGTGCAAATAAACCCCCAATTTGCAGAGCAGTGAATRAGGCAGCACATTATTCAGAGAGAGAAAACCAGCAATATGAGAAGGCTGTGCCATATGTTACCACTGAAATCACACTTACCTATTGCCCTTGTGGTCGCATTGCTGTTTAGAAAAAAAATCTGTGTGTAGAGGAGTGTAATTTATGTACTCTGTGTGTGTGTGCGTGTATGTTGAAGCTTTATTTGCAATGTGGTAGGGGAGGGAAACAGAATTTGGGGGGCTGGCTGAGCAGGCCTTCAGGATGTGAGCAGAAGGTCTTAAAGAATTATATTTTTATAGATTGTTTTGAAGCTTTGGGTCCCAGCCACACAGCCTTTTCTTCCAGAGAAGTGAAACAGTTTGGAAAGAGTCAGGTGGCTGTAATACAGTAGGGATAGTACAACCCCACCAGCCCTGGACAAACTRAATAACTTAATAAAAGATGCCTTTTTAAGTAATATTTTTTTAGTGCTGAATTGTTAAACAAAGAAATATTTATGAGCAAACTTTCTATGTCCTWAAAGTTTGTGTGGTGCTTTGTAATGACTAGGTGGACCTGTTACATGTTTACACATCTTAATGATTGTCCTTGAGGCGTGTGTAGTAATTCAATGACTTCTRTGCCAGAAAAACAATGAAATTCTGTGTAATAGCAAATTATTTAATTTCTGATGAAACTTTTAGGCTTTTTTAGTGTTTGTGTATTTTTTCTGGTYGGCCATTACAAGTTGTATCCTTCCTGCAGTAAGGCTTGTATGCTTGATTGTAGAGAGAGGCAATAGGATGGTAGATAACCATTGTTTAAAAAGAAAACCCTAAATATTGCTACCTTATCCATTTTAAAATCAGGTAAGGTTTAAGRCACAAGCCTGAAATTTTGCATTGGAATCAAGTTTCAAATACATTTAGGGTAGGCTAAAAACTGGGGATGGGTTTGTTTATTTAATTAAATAAGGCTGGGAGGTCTTAAAAGTTCTCAAAAGCAGCATATACATGGACAAGGCAAGAGACTGGAGCAAAACTGGTTTGTTCCCACTGTATAGACCTGACCAAGCTATTTCATAGCTTGTGCTAAAAGTCTGCACAGATGGGAGTAGACTAAATGGGAAAAGTAAAGATTTTTTTCCTTGTAGTTTGTCAACTGTTAAGCGTGTGAAGAATTTTAGTTGTGTGCCCTGAATTCAAATTCATAAATACCTTCCAGGAGAGTTGAATTACTGATAAAATCCCATTCAGCCAAAAGGCAAAGCTGTTCACAACCAGGGTTCAAAACCAGAGCAGGATTTTTTTCATCTTCCTAAGCAYTCTGAGCCTTTGTTTCTTATGGCTGGGAGACCGGGGCTCAAGCACAACTGTCCAGATACATCAGTTTTTTTGGTTGAACTTTGGGGCCTCTGAAAAGCACAAGGGTCTGCAGCATAAAAGGAGGTTTTGGAGTATGCCCCTATGGTAACTGTTGCTCCCCAGCACAACAGTTGGTGATCTGGCAAAAATGGCAAAACTGAGCATCACTTATRTCCCTTTTAATAAATGTGGCAGCATCCTGACCACTCTTGTGAATAAATCTCCATTGCAAAAAGTAGAGGAAAATTTATCACGAGTTTTTCTCCCGAGAGTTCCCAATTTCTGGATGTGTTAAAAGAGAAGCACTTCTGCTTTGCTAAGTTAGCAGGAGAAATGTCCCTGGGATGAATAATGTATGTCTGAGGAGGGAGCTGTGGCAGGGACAGMAATGCTGGGGTTTGCTGTGCTGGGCTTCTCCCCTGGGAATCTGTGGGTGCGGTGTCCCCGTGCTTTGCCACATCTTCCCTTGGGGGAAATTGGAGGAGTTGCTCTGAGCACGTGGAAGCTGAGATTCGTGTGGAGTTGTTGGGTTTGTTTTGCAGGGCTGTACCAAAGCTGGGGCGCAGCACAACCCTGAGTACCCAAAAGCCCATGATGTACATCCCCCTGCTTTCCTGGCCTCTGTGTAATTCCCTCGGACGACTTCTGTCAGCCATGGAGTACCAAGAGACTCTCTAAATGCATTTTTCAGTTGATTCAGGCTTAGCTTTTTTTTTTTTTTTTTTTTTTTTTTTTTTTTTTTTTTTTTTTTTTTAAAGAAAGGCAGAGAATTATCAACTGCTGTGATAGATCCAATTCATTCAGCTCAGCTCTACCATAAAACTGTGCCCTGACCTTCCTCTCCCATCACCTCTGCTGGCCCTGGGATTTGCCAGTCCCCATAAACAGGGATGTGAAGGAGCTAAAATCAGTGGGGAATTTATCCAGTCAAAAACCCCTGAAGTTTTCATCTCCTTCAGCTCCCTTAACCTCACCCTGGGAACAGAAAAATGCCTGTGCTGCTGCCAGGGAGGGTCTGGGGCAATGCAGCTGCTCAAAATGAAGGAGAGTGGAGTTGCCTCTTTCCCTGGCGGTGAGATGCTGGGTGAGCAGGACCTAATTGCAAAGCTGCACTGTTAATGGTGAAAAAAAAAAATTAAAATAAAATAAATAAAAAAATTTTGTGAGTGAAATATTTGAAAGAAGAGCTGGATTCAGTAATCAGTTTGGTGTTCTCAATCCATCCCATCCCCTGTGTCGCCAAAACATCATAATAACTAAAAATCTTGGCGTTGCTGTTCCTAATGATCTGTGTGATGCTCGTGCCCAGCAGAGTAGAAAATAGCATTGAATTTAAATTAAGCTCTAACTAGGGAATTTAATAGGAAGATCCAGGTGGAGAAAGTTTCAAGTTGGTTTTCACAGCACTTGCATGGTGTCAGAGTTGTCCAGATCTGTCACTTTTCCTTCCCACCCCCTTTAYAGAAGGAAGAAATTAATAAATAAATCAGTAAATAAATAAGGGCAGCTATCTGGGATTTTATGAGGCATTAGGATTCATTTCCATGGACAGATTTTCAAACCTTTCCACACCAGGGGTCTGCAGCTCAGAAGGGGTTTCCAGAAGATGCTTTGCCAAGGGGAGGTGTGACAGAGCCTGTCACATCTGCCTGGAGCGCRGTTCTGGGGACAGAGCTGTGACAGATGGCCCTGGGATGCCACCTGCAGGCACTCCTGGCCTGTTTTTGGTGCAGCACAGGGATTCATGTGCCTGATAYGAGCTGGATGTGAATAATGCCTTGCTAGGAGGAAACTCGAGCTTGTTGCTGGAGCTGCAGTGATGGGAGGAAACCCTGGAGAATTCAGCCCCATTCAATGATCCTGCCATTAGTGCAATGTATCCCTTTCAGTGTCATTATTTTTTCTGGAAGATGGGAGGATGGCAGCCCATACACAGTTTTAACATTTTTTATCTGAATGTGAAAAACGTATTAAGATTGTTAGAAATGGAGGGGAGGGATAGCTATGAATTTGCCTAGGACATGAGTAGAGGAGAAAATTTATGAGATTTAATTCAGAAATAATTCAGTATTGAC
Organism: Malurus melanocephalus; assembly: GCF_030028575.1. NCBI lineage: Eukaryota > Metazoa > Chordata > Aves > Passeriformes > Maluridae > Malurus > Malurus melanocephalus. Next base: position 447,761 of record NW_026623611.1, read on the forward strand.
CAAACGAGTGCCATGTCTGCAATGGGCAGTAGCACCTGGAAGAGGCCAATATTTAGGGTTTTTGCCCAAAGCACATTTAACTCTGCTCTACTGTTTAGTGAAAACGCCCAGTGCAGATGCCACCAGAGCCTCATCTCGTGGAGTAATGCTGTAATAAAGAATGTGGTTTCCTTGTGCAAGTCTTGATCTCTTCTTATGAGAATAACACACAACTCAGTATTTTCATGGTGTATAAGTGAAATGTAATTTTTTTTTCAATAAAATACATTTCCTTTCCTAAACATGGGTCTCTGTTTTTTTCCCTTGGTGATGTTTCCCTTTCAGCTCTGATCGAGCTTTGGCCTTTTGTGCCTTCTCCCTCCCCACACATGTGAACCACAGCTCTGTGCTCTTCCTGTGAAGCCTGACCTCACTTGCAGAGATCACAGAATTTCTTTTTCCCCTTGAGCTCTGTCAGGAGTTCCCTGTTCAGCCAAGCTGGCCTTCTGCTCCAAGTGCTTGACTCAAACCAYAGTGGAATCCTCTKCTCCAGTGGCTCTAAAAGGTGATTYYTAAAGCCTGACCTATGCTTGTGGACTCCCTAAACCTTCAAAAGCAGATTCTGAGTCTMTTAAAACTGTCCCTGCATAGCCTAAAGTTTGCTCTCCTGCAGTCCGGGGTAGCAACCCTGCTCTCCCTTTTTCTCATCACACTGAAAATTTCATTCTCTGCCATTTCATAAGGAAATGGGAGGTAATAARATGCTGTGGCCAAGGCTGCCATGTCCCACCACATCCCACGAAAGTCCTCTGCTATCCACAAAGAGCAAGTCTGGGAGGGCACCTTTCCAAATTGTCTCACTGTTTTGATGAGTTATCTCCTACAAACTTCAGGGATTTCCAAGGGYTGCTCATCTCAGCAGTGGGATGTTCCCAGCTGATGTCTGGGAAGTGGAAATCACCCACAAGGATGAAGGCTACCAGTCCAGAAATTTCTCCCAAGTGCCTGTAGARTAATTCCCTGGTGCTGGGCCATCAACAGCAGACTCCACTGTGAATTTCCTCTTTTCCATCCCCCCTGTCCTCAGTCCAAGGCTCTGAACCACATCATCACTATCTGTGATGWACAATCCTACATCACCTTCCTCTCCTGAGCCTGTACCCTCCATCTCAGCTCCCCAAATGTGGAACTCCTTCCAAGTCTCACCAAAACCAGTGAAATTGGAGCTCTGGGAGCTGCCCAACGCTTCCACTTCATCCTGTTTGYTTCTCCTCCTTCTCAAACAGACAGGACACCTGGGGAAGGGTCTGAAAAGATCTGAATATTTTAGGGGAAAGTGCTGAAGCTGCTACTTCTTCACAGCCCTGTGAGAATGGACAGTTAAACCTCTTTAACAACGGCCACCAAAGGTATTGGCGAGAAGCAGGTTTAAATATGAATTTATGAAATGCAGGTTTTAATACAAATTTATGAAAGTGCAAATTTTAATAGAGTTCAGTGGCAAAGCTGAGTCTATTATTTAGGACATGGATGAAGCATACAGAAGAAAATCAGATTAGAATCAGTTTAGGATAATTTACACCGAGGCCAGAGATGCAAAAGGGTAAGGGGGCAAAGGATATGGATACAAAAAGATAAGGGTGCAAGRGGGTTTAGCAGCTCTTAATCATTGATTAATTTAGCATTTATAAAGTGGCTCAATAGGATTAGCTGCAATTATAACAGTGGTTTAATTATAGATTCATGATAACATTGACACCACAATCAATTCCCATGGATGCACACAGGCAAGAGATGCAAACATCTGTGTTTGTATAGAGATGAGAGCAGAGCTTTGTTCAGCTCCATCCATCCATGTGGGATGCTCAGGGCTCCATCCAGTCTGGAAGTGTTCAAGGCCAGGCTGGAAGTGGCTCTGAGCAACCTGATCTAGTGAAAGGTGTCCCTCTAGTCAGAGGTTGGTTGGAATAAGATGATATTTGAGGTCCCTTCCAACCCAAACCACTCTATGATTCAATGACATCTATCAGTATTTATCTATATCTGTATTTATCTACACACTCCAGGGGATCTGTGATGCAAGACACATGGCACTYATGTGTCCAAAAAACCCAATATCTCCTGGAAAAAGGAGTGGCACAGGAGGTCGCTGGGGCAAGTCAGATCTGCCCCTGAGTCAGCTGTGAGAGCTGAGAATCAGGAATTCGGTAAAAAAACATTGCTCTTGCCATCCCCCTTGGGGGTTTGAATGCTCGTGTGGTGGCACAGGGATCAGAGAGCCAGGGGGAAGAGAAAGAAAAGGGGAAAARGCTTAGGAGGTGGGTRWGGCTCCAGGGAGGATTTYTGGAGGTAACTCAGGTCCTGAACAGCGAGTTTACCTGCTGCAGAAAGGCCTTGGAGCTCTGTGTGTTCCAGGAGCGGTGCTGCAGAGGAGTTGGAATCCCCACATTCCTGTCCCAGCCCAGCCCTCTCCACGGTTATCCCCTGGTGGATTTTTTCCCCCCTGTTTCCCTCTGATTGAGAAGTGTAGTTGCAAACACAACAGAAGATCATTGCAGCCACACATCCAAGAGGAATTTTAAGGAAATAATGGAAATAATAAAAGCTACTACCACCTCCCTGTCTCCTCACCCCCCTTTAATCCCAAAAACTAAYTTGACTAACAAGCATAAAAAATGAACAGAAGGGTAATACGCAGCCCTGGCAGCCTTTTGATTGGAGCTGAATTATGAGTCAGGTCCCACAGACRGCTTCAGGAGGGCTGGAGAGCCAGGGAATTATTCATAACGCTCATTAGCTGGGACAGAGGTAATTAAATCTGCTGCCAGCAATGCCTGAGCTGCAGAGAAACCAGCGAGGAATTTAACACCCCCCTTCAGTGGAACCAGCACCCAGATTTCACAGCCAGGTCCCAGGTGCTGCAGGGGATGATGCAGCTTCAACACATTCAGGTGCCTCCCACAGCTGGGTTTGGGCTGTGCTGTTGACCAACAAAGGTGTTTGAGTGCAAAAAACAACTTTACTAGTGCTGGTAAAGGCTGAGCTTTGTGTTTAATATTTAAACACTAAATAAATCACTAAATCACTACTACAGAAAAATGAGTGCCCTTGTCACTGAAAGCAAGCACACGCTGTTAGAGGTCACCTGTGTTACTCCCTGGAGCTGTGAATAATTGTTCAGTAGTATAAAGGTTTTTTTTACCCCTGTGGCACAATTCAGGTCTTTGCAGCAAACAGTTTAGCAGCCCTGGCTGCAACAGAGATTCCTTGGGTCAGGTGAGAGGGGCAGGGAGAGCTGAGGTTTTCAGTGTGTGGTGAATTTTCCAAGTGCTCTGCTGGTTAAATGCACACGATCCAAAGCAGCTGAGGAGGTGGWTCCAGTGCAGGGAACCCCACTGACCCTGTGCCTCTGCTTTCATGGTGAGCTGTTTCAAGRAGCTGATCCTGCTGGAAACCACAACAAGACAAAAATGGGATTGCTTTTCACCTGGATCATTGTTTGGATCCACCAAGAGCAGGGCAGGGGCAAAGGGCTGGAAGGAAGGCACTGATATTTAAGAAATTGCTTGGAAGCTTGTGAAGACAGAGATAAATGAGGTCAAGGGGGTTGTTCCTGCCTCTCCCTTGGGACCAGGGGCATGATGATTTTGGAATGATTCTGGAGGAGGGAGGTGGCTCCTCCCCAGGCCCTGCCTTTGGGGATTATTGTCAGAACCTGGGTGGAGCTGATTTACCCCACCACCCTCCACAGGGACTGTTTTACTGCCTGTTAAACGGCTTCCTGCGGAGCAGAGGAAGGCATCAAATAATCATGATGCAATGGCTGGGAAATAGTGCAGCTGCTGATTTATTAGAGAAGTAGGAAATGTTTGACTTCACCTCTGCCGTGCTGAATGCTCTGATGGGGGTCAAACCTGGGCTAAGCAGCCCTGCAAAGCACCCTGGCAGGTGAATGGATTCTTTCTTTTGGTCCCAGTGCTCCAGGGAGAGCTGAGGGAACTTCTCCCTCTCTATTTCCYCCTTTTCAGAGACGCCCAGGAACCTCCCAAACACTGAACTGCTCAGCTCTTTMCCTCTCCAARGTAGAGGGCTGGGGATAACCCCAAGAAAAACCMTTGGAAACCCAGAATTGTTCAAGGTGCGTGGGAAAAACCTCTTAAAACAAGAGCCTGGTGCCCTGGGAATGTGCAGGAAGATCTTCACAGTGTTAACTGGACAAAAACACAATGGAGGAAAAAAAAAAAAAGGCAGTTTTAAATGGAAATCAAAGAAGTCTGAGTTTTGTTTCCAAATGGTCAAGAGAAAATCACCTTTATTGTGGTGTGTTTAACAGCTGTGGAAAATGTCACAGAGGAGTTAGTTTGCATTTTCCTGGTCTCTCATGGGTGTGCTGTATCTGTACCTGGGCTCAGAGCTGCCCCTGCTCCCTCCAGGCTGGGCAGCTCTCCCAAAGCCAAGCAGGACAGGGGAGGTTTTATCTTCTTGCTATGAATTGTGTGTCCAGGCCATCCCCACTGCCCCTTCTCCCTTCCTCCCAAAGTCTCTCACACAAACACTTGGGACTGAAGATGCTGCATTTTCCAGCTCAGCGTGAATGGCTCTTCCCAGCCATAAAAGGAAACTGTCCCAGCTGATGGAGGAAATTGCCCCRGACTATACAAAATTAATCTAAAAATGGCCAATTATCACTGTAGAGATGCAGAAWCAGGACAAATCAGCATAAAGCAAAAGGCTCCCCCCCCTTTTGAGAAAGCTCCCCTGAGCCTTTCTGTCAAATGTGACCTTGCTGGGTAAAGCCTGCACAAAATTGTCCAAAGCTTTGGCCCCCATGGGAAATCCCAATGGTGGGAAACATCACCTGGAAGGTGCTGCTGTGGCAATCTGGGATGCACAGCTCTCCCTGGGGTGCTGTGTGGTCAGAATTTCAGGTGGTGCTTCAGCAATCAATGKGCCTTACCCTAAAGTGCTGACTTTGGGGACACAGGACTGCCTTGGGGCTGCAGTGTGGGATCAGGGTTCTGGGGAGGAGGAGAGCAGCTCTTGGAAAGCCCTTTTGTCCTTTTTGCATCCCTGAGTGACATTTTTAATCAGCTGCCACAYTGACTGTGGGGGCTTGTAGAAGGCTGAGAGAAGAGATCTGCAAAGTGGTTCCTGTTCTAAAATCAATCCAAAAAATTAACTCATGACACCAGTGATTATAAACCTATTCTGACCTTGATTTTTTTATTAAATTACAGGTATTTTCTTAATCTTTTTTTCTTGAAGGCTCTTGCCCCACCTCAGGTCTGTGGGGTCAGCCTGGGGAAATCTTTTTTAAGTCCTGGGGAGGGAAGATAAAGCAGCCAGAAGCCATCCCAATGCACATCCTGCTGCCAGTGCCTGTGTGGGCACATGGGAGCTCCTTCACAGCCTCTCATTGTTATTTGATCATGAAATCACCCAGACCTTGGGTTTGCTGAAAGTTACCCTGACAAACTTCAACAAACAAAGCCAAAGGGAGTTGGGGATGGGATATCTGGGATCTTAAATTCATGACCCTTCAAGAATGTTGGAGTAAGMAGAAGATACAGAGGAGATAAAGGCCTGGAAAGCTGGAAACTCCCTGTCTGAGAGAAAGGTGATCAAAGGACTAAAGAATGTGGGCAGATTAGAATGAAGAGAGAGATCAGGACACCTCTTGGAGTCCTCCAATCATCAAGTTTTCCATATCAGAGGATGATCATCAAAAGCTGGCAACAAGACCTGGGATGAAATTCCTGACTCCTCAGGGCTCCACCCTCATCCATTGAGAAATACCAAATACCATTTGAAGTATTTCACTGAACTCAAGGGGAATTTTAACACATGTATCTTTATATATTTAATCCTTCATACATCTATTTCTTTTTTATTTTCTGTGTGTGTGCATGTGTTAATTGATTTAAATCCCTATAGCTAGAATAGTATAAACATTGGAATCTCAGATCTATAATGAAATCATTGTTATAACTGTAGTAAATCCTATTGAYTCACCCCATAAATGTTTAGTCRATGATTAAGTGCTGCTAAATCCTTTAGATAKAAATGTTGATGAAGTCTGAGACTGATATTGGACTGAGCTCACCTTTATCAGGGGTGCAGAAAGCACGAGGGTCCTCTCTGATCAGTGGGAGGGCTGCCCTTAACCTTTTACATCTTCAGCCTTTGTGTAAATMATTCTAAATCGATTTTAACTCCATTTTCCTTTGTGTGCTTCATCAGTGTAGTAACAGAGTGAACCTTGCCACGGAATTTCATTCAGTCCCACTCTCACAAATTCATATTTAACCTACTTTTGCTAACACCTTTGATGATGAAACTTTGAGAGACTTGGAACCACTAATGAATAACGAATTGGCAGAGTGGGCAGGATGGCAGGGGTTGTCCCTGATTCCTTACAAGAGCATGGAAGGAGCCCAAGTCCTGAACCCTCAGGAGCGTGGGCTTGTGATGGAATGACTGGAAAGCTGTGGAAGAACACCTAAAGATGGCCAGGGACCCCACAAAGGAGGGAAATGGAATTATCTGTAAAATGTTAGGCAGCCACTTGCCAGTTCATGAAGAATAATAAAAGGAAACAGGAGGTAAAGGAAGAAAAAGAAAGCGGCTGAGCTAGCACTGTCTTTGAAAACTGGGCAGCTGCAGAAGCAGTTACAGGAATAAAAGGAGAAAAACCAAAAGTTGGAAGAAAAACTTCGGGTGATACGGCCTCCCAACCCGCCCCCACCTCCCACCAGACATTGCACAGATCAGAGAAACTGCATCCCCTGAGGAATGGGATGGAAACATACAGGGTGACCCTGACAATATTAAAATGGGGCAAGACTGAATATGAAGCCAAAGTCACCATAAAAACAGAAGAAACTCCTGGACCTTGGGGTGGAGTGGGGGATCATATCCAAAATAAACACTGAATTAAATCCTGTAACGTGCAGGGTGACTTTCTGGGCTGGTGGAAGAGAGAAACTGGAGAGAAGAGAGCTTCTGCCAGTGCACAGGAGATCCTTGAGTGAGCTCTCCTGCTGTATCCAGGCCATTCCCTCTCCATGTTCCCATTTTGGCAAATGTGGATCGTGATGTGCTAACGGCATTAATTAACAGAGCCCCGATTAACTCAAATCTCTACTCAGGGGTCTCTGTTTGTTTGTGCCTCATCCTCTGTGGGATGTTTGGCAGCAAAAAAACTCCAATTGTTCAGCACAGCACAGCCTTTCCCTCATTCATGGAATTCCCTGGGTTTGTTCCCTTCTCCAGTAATTACCCACCATGAAATAAAAACATCCCAGAGGGGTCCCAACAACATCAGACACTGTCATAGAAATAGGAAAAAAAAAATTGCAAGTCGTGTTCCCTGCTTTTTTCTTTTGTCTATTAATAGAGAGCAGCATTAATGCTGTTCTTTGTAATGTTGATATATTCTGAATTTAAATCAGATTTTTTGTATTCCTGCTCTCCCATGGCCACCCTCCAGCWTTACCAGGCCAAGTATTTTTGGGCAGGGATGAAACCCTGTTGCCAAACAAGTGCCCTGATATTTATTGCAGCTTCTCCAGCCTCAGAGGGGTCCCTGATTTCTCTCCTTGTGCTGCCACCTTTGCCTGGTGAGACGCATTTTTTGTCAGCCACTGGTAATTCCCATAAGGAGAATTCACATCTCATTCTCCTTGAGTCACCACCACCCAATTTACTGTAATTCTTTAATACTTTCCTGAAATTTCTTATWTGATCTTCTCCAAAGACTCCTCTCTGTGTCCCAGTACTCATCAATTTACTTCTAATTTGGGGATATTTATTTACCTTCCCTTTTCCCCTCCTTTGCATCCACAGTGAAAACAGAGAGAAGTAAAGGCTTTGTGATCTTCTGTATTTTTCTCCAGTTGTCATTGTGAGTTTAAAAATACCTGCAGAGCACAGAAATGGCGATTTCTAATTTAGTGGTAATTTGCTAAGAAAAAAAAAAAACAGAACCCTAGTAATTGGTGCTGTTAAATGTTAAATTTGTTATCTGTTTAATTACTGTTAGCTGGGTTTCTCGAGGACCTCATTAGCCAAACATCTGGCTTGAGATATGCAGTTCTCAATGTTTCAGATGCTTCCTGCAATTATCTAGCCATGAGTGAGAACTTATTAACATATCCCAATAATCAGGGCAAGGCAAGTGAATTCCTTGTGTTCTGTAAAGCCTGGATGGTGAATGTGTTATCTGGGTGAAGAGCAGTCCCTGCCTGCAGTGGGACAAACATTGCTGCTCCCTCACTCCTTGACAGAACAACCCAGGCAGGCTCCCAGCCTCTCCCAGGGTAACCCAGGATCTACCCTGCAGTGTRAGATCAGCTATTTCCACCAAATCTTTAAAAATCTGGGCATTTTATTCACCTTTCCCTCGGATCTCGAGCGCACGTGATAGATGAGTTTGATTTCTGGAGTCTGCACCAACTCTTTGTACCTGGAGAAGGTGGGCCAGCGCTGGGGAATGAAAGGACAGTTTTATTTCCTGCTTTTCCATCATTTCACCTGGTTCCCCTGCAGGGAAAAGGTCCTTTCTGTGCCCCATCCCTTGTTGTGCTGACACTGTGCCTGCAGTGGCAGATTTTCAGCTGAAAACAACAATTTCAGGGCTCTTATTTTGCATTGCAGTGGTCAGCCCGAGGGGTGGTGAGTGTTGTGAGCCCAAATGAGCCCTGGGAGGCTCCTGAGTGTTACTGACAGGCTCTGGAGCAAGAAATCCTTGGTAATTTGGGCAGGCACAGCCCAGCTGTCAGCGCTGGCTCACCCTGTGCTGCTGTGAGTGTTTGTGTGCTGCTCTCCCCACCTCATCCTCACCATTTCAGCTGCTAATTATCTCCTGCCACTCGTTATCTGCTAAATCCTGACACCTTTCTCACCTGTCTCTAGGAAGTGTGGCTTTGGGGGTTATACGAGAGACCATTTTGACACCCCAGGGACTATCTGACCCAAAATTAATTAAAAGTACTTCCAATTCTACCCCATTTTAGCAGATTTCCAATACACTTTAACAACYTACACCCTCTAATGATCATTTCACTTAAGATTTAATTTACTAGGGGAACTTCCTTCAGAATGCTAATATGGACAGAAGAGAGCAGCTTTTAATCAGGGCTGTTCATCAGGCAGCACGGGCCACTGCTCTGCCTCTTGGTGCRTGTGCTCATTAACAGGACAGAGCTTRGACCTTTTGTCTGAATTCAGATTGYTGTTGCAGACTGGATGGCTTCCTGACTTGGAATTCCAGCCCTGTTATCCAGGGTTTACYGGCCAAAATGGATTTGGTCCACTTGAAGGGATTAGTTAAGAAAAATGCTGAGGAATCTGAAGCTTTGTGTAGATTCTTTTTTGCTGAATATTTTTTTGAGGTTGGCATGTGTGAGTGTATGCACATGAAGATGTGAAAACGGGTTGAAAAAGGCTTTTGTGATCCAAAGGACAGGCTTCCTTGGAGGGGCAGGAATGCTGGTTAGGGGTATTTAATATGGTTAGCAGGAAAACTTGCTGATTTCTCCATCAAAGCAGGACTTTGTGTGGTTTTGTTAACAAATAAACCAGTATCAAAGTCACCTGATGCTGGCCTGCCTTTCTCCTCACACCTGAAATAAACTGAGAATCTCATCTGATCAGAAAGGACAGCAATGGAAAAAGAATGAAATGAAATGAAATGAAATGAAATGAAATGAAATGAAATGAAATGAAATGAAATGGAAAAAAAACTGGGGTGCTGGGTGCATCCAGCAGCCTGCTCCACTCAGTGCTGAGACCCCAAACCTTTCTCGTGGTGTCAGAAATGATGGAGAGGCGATGGCACACCCGCGTTTGGGAGGGGCTCTTCAGCCTGCTGAGGAAGGGTTCAGCTGGGGAAAGGCTGCCTTTCACAAAAAAATTATCTTTTCCAACCAAAGATTGCCTC
>NW_026623611.1:458574-462201 GCF_030028575.1 Malurus melanocephalus
CCATGAAATGTAGAAATGCGAGGAGAGCTGCTGGGTAGGAAATGCAAAGGATTCCTCAGAACTTCTCCTGCCTCTGCCCCATCCCCTGCCCACCCTTCTGTTCCTCAGTGGCTGCTGAGGCTTCATTGCCCCGGGCTGTGCCTGCTCTGCTGAGCTCCCAAAGGATGCGATTTCCAAAACTTGCCTGGGAACCTCCTCTGCATCTCCCTGCATTTCACCTGGCTCGGATCAGCCAACGCTGATCATTCTCTGTCCTCTGGAGCAAAATGGACAATTTCCTTCTCTCACTGCCAGGCCAGGCTTTAAACACCTCTGGGGTTTTCCACCTTTGCCTGCCCAGCCCAGACACCCCGGAGTGGTTTTGTCTCTCCTCATCAATCCCTGTCTACTCCTCTGATCTTTCTTTGCTCATTTCTGCATTTTCACACTCTCTGCCTTCCCAAAAGGGTGGTTTCTCTGGTGAAGGAGGTGTCATCACCAGGCCATTCACTCTCCCCTCTCCTCTTCCCTGCAGAGCATCTCCAGTGGATGGAATGAGCAGATTTTATGGCTCCAGCCATAAACACAGCAGGTTTTGTTCATCACTTTGCCACATGGCATAAATCTGATGCACTAATATTCACCTTTTTTTATTTTTCTTTCCCCCACCTTCTATGTCCCAAAAAGCACCTGACTGAAAACAGCTGGTTAAAGGTTTGCAGGATTTTTTTTTCTTACCTGGAAATGAAATATTGATGCTTTTAAAATCTGGCATGGATATCTGCCATTGGATTTATTAGAGGGGCAAAGTGTTGACTTGTATTATACTACAATTGCAGTATTTTAATGTAAAAAATTATTTTTATTTTGGAGGAGAATTATCTAAGTGAAACAAAACATGTATAAAATTATTTTTATTTTAGAGGAGAATTAGCTAAGTGAAACAAAACAAATCATGTACTTTAAAAAGTGAACAGGTCATGTGTGCATGTGTGGTACATATTGGACAGCTGRTCTTTCAAATGTACTGTGGCTATAAGCTGATACAAAATATTTTATACTCTTCTTATAAATTCACCTTCASCTCTCCTAAGGGAAAACCAGAACAAAAGGTAACTGTTCTCCTAAGATTAAAAATGTGTATCTCAAGGAGAGATTTTTGCAACACAGTAAAAAGAAGGAAAAAAAGAATGYCAAAACAAAACAGCAAATCAAATTGCCCTTTCAAAACCATTTCCTAATTTCTGATTCAAAAGCAACACTTCCTTGTTTTCTGAAGGAGAGGATTTCTCTCRGGACTTGATCAGAAACTCTGCATGAGTGTCTGTAACCACAATTCTACAAAACTGACTTGTTTCAATGGATGCTGATCTAAATAAAGAAAGATCAAAACTGACTGCTCAGGTACAGGAATCTTTATAAAATTAATGGAGAGAATTCTATAAATTGTAAGAAAGAGCTATTTTCTGGTACTCTTTCCCATTACTGAAATATTTAGCAAGGTGAATGGAAGCCCTGTGAATTTCAAGTGATTTCCAGAAAATTCCTGTGCTGTTTTTGGGAAAAACCCATGAGGGCTTCCCTGATTGCCAAAACCAAAGGCAGGACTTGACTCCCTGGAGCAAACCATGAGCTCCAGCAGCTGAACTTCCTGCATCGAGCTATGAGCAAACAAGGCATGAGAAAATCACCTGCTTGCCAAAGTTTSTCTGAGATTCTTCTTTTTAATCTCAGGTAGAAAGTCAAGGAATGTGTGGGCAGAGCCAGGGAGTTGCCCTCGTTGACCTTGGTGGTTCTCACCCATCCTTTGGGGCATGAATTGATCTTGCACCGAGGGAAAGGCTACACAAGTGCTGCTCTCCAGTTTTCCAGAGCTGTTTCTTTGACACCTTTTCCCAGCMCTGAAATCAATGGAGTAACTGCAGATAAGCACACCTGAAGAAATTTAAAAGGCAGGCCTAAAGAGGAGGGCTGCTAATACATTTGAAAAAAGCTATTTTTTRCCATTAAACCTCGAGGTCATGAGACTTGGTGTCCTGTGTTTCCCTGCTGTGCTCCTTGGTGGGCAGCCTGAGGAGGAATAAAGTTGTTTTTTCATCAGCACAGAGCTCAGTGAGTGTTGAACCAAGATTTGATTGAAATATCTGAGAGTTGTTTCCCACCCATCCTTCCTCCAGTCTCAGCCTTGTGCTGGGTTTCCATAAATGAATGAATTGTTCCCTCTGTCCCGTGCCAGGGGTTGTTTGTACTCATCTGTGACTGCCAGGGTTTGTCCTGCTGCCTTGGGGGAAGAAATCTCCTTATAAGAATGATTTCCTGTGGCTGTGCTGGTTTTGGCTGGGTAGGGTTAATTTTCCCCCAGGGCTGGTGTGGGGCTGTGTTTGGGTTTGTGCTGGAGGCAGTGCTGATAACACAGCGATGTTTTGGCTCTTGCTGAAGCCTCTCACACGGAGCTGAGGCCTTTTTGGTGCCCAAATCCAGCTTACCTAAAACAGACCAGACAAAATTCAGAGAACAAAAAGCAGTTYCATTCATTGCAGGGCCTTCAGGTGCATTCAGGGCAGTYCCAGCCCACCCAGGRGCTGCACCCACAATGGACAATGGCTCACACATTTTTCGTGCTTTATAAATTTTGTCCATTTGCACACTGGGGGTGAATCCTCCAATTCCAGCTTCAGGGAATGAAGTCATTGATTCCAAATTGGCTCCCCCCAATTCTCTGTTGTTTCCATCTCCTGGGGCCTGGCAGAGGGARGTGTCCTTGAGTTTGGGGCTGCAGAGGAATTGTTTTGTGTAAAAATGGGAGAGCAGGAGCTCAGCACTGTCTGTGGAGTCTGGAGTTAAACACTGAAGAATTACAGTGTTATAGACACATGGAAAATATAGAGAAGCTGATATCCTGAGACATCATTTTGTGCCCCTCAGCCCAGCGAGGGGGCTGGGGGTGCACAGGGACAGGGGAGGGGACTCAGCCAGGACCCCAGGGATGTCCCACACTGTGTGGAGCCGTGCTCAGGATACAGAGCTGGGGGAGAGGGAGGAAGGGGGAGATGTTTGGGGTGAATAATTTGTCTTCCCAAGTCACTGTTGGCTGTGATGGAGCCCTGCTGTCCTGGGAATGGCTGRACACCTGCCTGCCATGGGCTGTGGGGAATAATTTTTGTGTTTTGCTTTGTTTTCACCAGCAGCTTTTCCTGTTAAACTCTCTTTATCCCAACCCAGGAGTTTTCCCACTGTTACCCTTCTGATTCCCTCTCCCATCCCAGCACAGGGGGAGTGAGCAGGTGGTTTTTTTGGGGCTACACCAGACTCCACAGCTCCTCCTCAGTGTGACTTTTGATCCTCACTGATCCCCAGTGAAGCCACCCCTGACACTCAAACCCTGGTATCAGTGAGCTCTGGCACACATTGCAAACCAAGGGACCCACAGGGAAGCACAAACTCTATTTCAAATCACTGAATACTGACTACAACACTTAAAAACAGTGAGAAAAACATGGCAGTGTTGTCTTCTTTGTCCTTACAGTGCCTAGTGATTTTTTTCCTCCAATCAGAGCTAGAGAATGTCACTAACACATTGCTAAAAATCACCTGTGCTCTAGTAAAAAGGATTTTCTTGGCTCTTTGTCCTTCTGGGACATTCTCCCC
>NW_026623611.1:462286-477977 GCF_030028575.1 Malurus melanocephalus
TGTTAGTTTCAGAGTCAGTTAAATGGACAAAGAAATGGTTTGTCCTTAATCTTCAGGAAGGTTGAATGCCATATTCAAGGAATTGAGTGAGAATTAAGTGAGGCATGTGGAGGTSATGGGTAAATGGTTTCTCACTTTTTTTTTTCCTTTTTAAATATTAAAATACACCTGGAATACAAACATTCCAAAGGAATGTCTCAGGAAATGACCTTGGGAAATTCGAGATGGGCACAAGTACATTCAATAATGAATRAAAATTCCTGTCCTTCTGCTCTTCCTTGGGAATTGAAATGTGAAGGCATCTGTATGAATAGCTGGAATAGAGATAACACTGGGAACTTGTTTAACCAAATTAATGCAGGCAGAGAATGAGAAGGCATCGGATTCCAARATTTCATAGCTGAGATCATCACATCTTTGCATATGTTTTGTATCCCCTGAGTCACTCCTGTTTTTCAAAMACACTATGGAATTAAAAAACCTCCAAATCTGTGCAAAACCTGCTTCAGTCTGAGGAAGATGTAGGGAAGAAGGGGAATGAGGAAGGGAGAAGAAAAGGCCTGGGATAACATCCAGAACTATTTGGCTACAGGATTCTCCATCTGCAAAAAGAAGAAAAATATCTTTGCAAAATGAATAGTGCACGAAATGCTGAATGAAGTGAGCATAAGAGGCTCCATCAAATCAACAATTATTTGGTGAAAGAAGTCAGATTTTTCTGGGCTGAAGTGAGCTGGAGTGCTGAAAGAGCCTGTTGCCAAATGTGACATCTGGAGAGCTGCTGCTGCATATTTTGTGGWGATCTTCACCACGGCTCCATGGCCAGCTGCCTCCTGGTGYGAAGATTGGGATTCTGCCCCAAAAWCTGGCTAYAAAYAGATGAATTACAATGCTCACAGTCAGGTTTTGGGGTGCTCTGGGCACTACAAGTGGGGCASAAGCAGTAGTTACCCTCACAGTCAAAACACAGCTGTATTTTACCCTCCAGGGTGTGCTGAGCAGTGGATTTGCACGGGTCTGCAGACTCTGGGTGCTTGTGGGCATATTTCCCACCCTAGAGAAAAATTCACACTGCAAAAAAAAAGTGAATATATCCTGAATCACGCTGTCTACAGCAAGGCTTGTTGCCTTTGAGACACAGAGGTCAGTTCTGGAAGGCAAAAGTCATCACAAAAAGCAAGTTATGTTTCTTCTTGGGAAGGAATCAGTGCTCTGCTCTGCTCCCGATCGATGCGTGCTGCTTTTCTCCGAGGAACAAGATGCTCAGAAAATCAGGCTGTCCACCAGGCTTTTRTTCATCAAGCTCTGTCCTGTTTTCAGTTGTGTCTCAAGATGCTTTCCAAATTCTGCCCTGGGGGTATGGATAAGAAAGAATTCCTGCCTTTCTCTTTCTCAGGGCTCTCTTCAGTTTTGTTTTAACCAAGAAGCTCCAGGCACTGCCCAGCAGCTGCTCTGGCCCCACAGGGCAAGGAAGTGAAGAGGGAAATGAGGAGGAAAAGGAGTTTTCTGGAGCAGCTGCCTTGGCGTGGCTCCCCATCAGCTGCTCTTGGATGGGCACAGACAGCAAGAACTGGAGAGCAGAGCCCGAGCCAAACCCAAGGGATGGCTCTCCTCCGCATGGCAGGGCTGGGACAAAGCATCCTTTATCCCAGAAAAGTGCTGGAATGAGCCATGCCCCTCGCTAAGGGGCCAGGCAGAGCTGCAGGGCTGGTGGGACTGTGTTTTGGCAGCTTCTCCTCCCGGCTCTGCTGAAACACCGAGGCCGTGGCAGAGCTGCTGTAATTGCTGCACTCTGGAAATTGGAGAGGATATAAATAGCCAAACAGGGCCTGAAGTGGAGGGCATGTCAGAGCTGGGTTGGTTGGGATTTTTTCAGTGCTRCTTGTGATGAGTAGAATGCTAATTAGTCAGGGAAAACAATGTTGTTTGGTCAGAGAGTTCAATAATTGCAGMGTGCTGCCTTACTTTTATTTACCTCATCTAAAAGTCTCCTTCTCCCCCTTTTCTCTGATTTTCTGATTCGTTGGTTGCCCATTCCAGGGGGAGGAAATGTCTGYTTTAATTGCCCCAGGTTTGTCTCCTGTGCCCCAAGTGAGTCCTTCCCTTGTCTCWTCCTTTGTTGGTGCTCTGTCACTTGGGGTGATTTTAATGGGAATTTCAATGATTAATACTCCCCTCATAACCCCACTATGATGCAARGCTGTGAGACTAAAAAAAAAAAAAAATAGATACGTTTTGGGGAGTGTGGGGTATTTTTATTTCATCAGCCTCCTGATTTTTATTTCCTGAGCAGGTTGTAACATTTTTTTTTCCTAGGCTTTCATAATTTATTTCAATAAAGTTAAGTTTTGGTCAGTCCCTGGCTTCTCTTTCCCTTTCCTGTGTTCGTGGTGCCTCCTATTTGTCATCATGGACCCTCAAAAGGAAATGCTGAGGGCCATGAGGTGCCTCAAGCAGCTCCCTTGGTGGCCCCAGAGCTGCTTTGTCACCCTCTGGGCTGGCTCCTCTGGGCTCTGCCAGCACATTCACCCCGTGCCCACCAATCCCAKTTAATCCTTGTGCTCCTGTGTCAGAATAACACAGTGAGAAGGCAGAGAAAATTCAATAAGGTCTGCACAACCCATCAGTAAATCAGATGAGAGTCTSAGCAAGGCAGTGAGTAAAGCGTTTAACAGACTGTGTGAGCTCCTTCTCCTGAATTAAAAACTAATGAGAAATAATAACTGGGGGACTCTGAATCATCTGTACTCAGGCCTGGCCATAAAAATGAAGATGTGAAGGAGCCTCTTTACAAGGCTCTTGGGAGGATGGTGGCTTGGGGAGGGAAGCTGAACATTTTGTTATGATTAAATCACCCCCTSAGCACCAGAGCTGAGACAAACCCCTGTCTGGGGCTGAAATTTCACCTCAGGAGGGAGGGAATCTCAAACACCCTGCACAAATCCCATTTGTTGTGGTCTCCAGGAGGTCCCTCAGCAGATCCTTCTGTGCTGACAGAACACAGAATTTTGGTGTGACCCTGCTCACCCAAACCATGGCTGTCTGTGGGTAACCCWGATCCATGAGAGCTCTGGGCTGGAATCCTCCCACCAGGGAGTGGTTTTTTACTTTCCTGAAATGTTTCTTTTCATCATAGGATGAGTGGGATAAGGTCAGCTCAGCTCCTTTATTTCACCCCCTTCTCTTCCCTCTTCGTCCCCTACGTTTTTTTGCTTTATGAAAGGCAGTAATTTCACAAGTTGTGGAGGTCACACAAGTGTCTGGACCTGAAGGAGGAATCACTTCCTTACTGGAAGGTGAAAAAAACGTTAAAGTGCAGGTTCAGCTCCTCTCTCTCCATACAAAACTGTCTTATTGCCAGCTTTTGAGTTTTTTACTGATTTTTTTTTGTGAGCCACGACACTTGCTGGTGGACATTACCTAATCTCTTTGTTTACAAACACACATCCTTTCATTTTAACCCACACCATTCCTCACTCCCAGGAAAACACACACAAACCAGTCCTGCAAAGCCATAAATATTAAATAAACAATAAACACTAACAGACAATAATATATACTATTTATAACAAATATAAACAATTTCTAACAAATTATCCCATAACTTCTAACTTCTCTACATCAGCCTCTTTCCCCAAAAATGAACTTGGCAATGAGCAGATAATGAACGTTCAGAGACCACTGCCAGCTGCGTCTGGTGGCTTTCCCTGCCCTGTGTGTGACCGTGGAGCATGGGAGGGATGTGGCACTCTCGGAGCCACCCTGAGCTCTTGGGGACTTTCTCAGAGCCTTCTGCGTCCCTGATTTTGCCCAAGGCCAGCTAGCATTGAGAGGGCTCTGTGCTGCAGTACACTGAGCCATAAAAMAGCCTGAATTCTTCACAGTTTGCAAACTTGGCTGGGGGAGGAGAAGGGGGAGAGGCTGACATTATAATTTAGTGTTTCTTCAGCCCCCGCTGTGGAGGGCTTTGGGTCAGGGGGAGGGTCACTGCTGTGGTGGTGACAGGGGAGGTGAATAATTGTGCTTGTGACAGCGWGAGCAGGCTGACACACAGGAGAGCGGCGACAGATGGTGCACAGAACAAGTTCCTGCTGCTGCCGAGAGAGGAATCTGTTAAAATCTGTAGTGTTGGTCGTGTAAGGGTAAATAATGTGATTTTAGCCCGGGGCAGTGAGATCTGTCAGGATAGCCAGTGCTGTGTGATCGCATCTCTGGTGTTAAGTGGGGTTCCTTGGATGTTTAATCCTTTTTATTTTTCAGTGACCCAACTCCGGGGAGGTTTTTCTGACTGAGCAAGCATCCTGACTCCTGTTTAGGATGATGACCTGTCAAACCATCAGCTCTCCAGCCCTGCTCATGTCTCTGTCATGCAGCTGCCACTTTTCCAAGGCTCCGTTTCTGGGAGTGGGGACCTCAGGGGTACCAAAAGCTCTACTTTTGGTTTTTCATTAGCAGCCCGTTTTAAGGATCCAGAGTTGCATCCTTGCTTTGCTTGGTTTGCCTCTCAATGTGACTGATTTTACCCAGTTTTTGTGCAGATTTGCCCAGTTCTGTGCCACTAATTAAATAGTAACAGCACAAAATTCTAACAGCTCACACTGCAGGAGCCAGGCACTGCCAGAACGCTCCCCAGCTTTTTTTTAGATGTCAGTGAGCAAACATCCTGTGGCTTTCTCAGTTTACTTGAAGATCTTTTTCCTGACCATGTACAATGCTCAGTAACATTCCTATTTGGGGAAAAAAACCCAGCAGCAACCAAAAAAGATAGGGCTGAAGCTGATTAATTTAATGAGGGAGACAGCAAGGAGCAGTCATGAATAAAAACCCACAAATCTTGATTATCAAAGCCAAATASAGATAAGTGCTGTTTTTTCTATAAWGCTGGAAGTCCAAAATTTAAATGGCTAGAGGCTCAAAATWAAAATGGGTGGACTTTTAAATGAAGATATTGATGCAGTGGACATACCAGGAACTTGGAAAAGAGGCTGAGCTGCGGGATAACACAGTTGTAGCTACAACTGATAAAGAAATTGCAAATTACRTTGTGCTACTCTGTGTTTAAAAAAAGCTTGGCATCACACCAGGTAAATAAGTCATCTGTGGCACACAGGTAACGAAGAATCCCCGTGGTTTGGAATACTGTGCCTGAGAGTGAGGACACAGGGATGCTCTCAGCCACCTGACCTTGACTGAGAAATGGAAAGRGCAATGGGAAGGTAGGAAATGGCAAAAAACCAAAGGAGATTGGAGATTTCAGTGGATAATTGATGTCCTGCAGTGTGGGTGGAGGTGATGAGAAAGGGTGAGGCAGAAATTACATTTATGCCATAAAAAAAAGTGCTTTTTGTAGCACTTAAACAGGGAACACAGCTGAGAAAAAAAAAACAGGGCCTGGTTCTGACTGAGCCATGAGCAGAGAATTGCTGTGCACAAGTGTCACCCCAACATTTTAGCACGGTGACCACAGCACGCTCAAATGCAGCACGTCCACAGGAAACAACAAAAAATTRCAAAGACCACAGTGCAGAGCTTCAGAAATGACAAAAACGTGCAAATGAGAAAACATTTCAGAGATCAACAGCACAGTTAAAAAAGGTAAAAAAATGCATGCATGTGTCACTGACACATTTGCTGATATTGGAAATCAAGACCAGGGATGTCTTTTCTGTTAAAAAAATGATTTCAAACTTTGCACAGGCAAAGAGCAAAGTAAAAGAAACCACAAGAAAAGAAGTATTTTACAAAACAGAGGGGAAGGTACAAATGACAGAAAGAGAATTCTGGGAAAGGAAATGTAAAATCATAAAAAAAGCAATGGGTAATAAAAAGGTTGTTGGTAGCAGCTCACTAAATGCATTTAAGCGATAATAAGAAAATTTTCAAATATGTCAGAAACAGAAGGTCACAGTGAGAAACTCAGTATAGCTGATAAATGATCAAAGTGTGAAAGGAAGGCAAAGCAATTGCAGAAATGTCAACCAGATGATTTGTCCTGATGTTTGCTCCCATTTAGGAGGTCAGAGGAGTTGCCACACTGAAAACTTTAATTGGGCAAGTCTGACGAAAGGGCTCACACTGAAGTGACATTAAAAACCTTTTTAAAACAAACGACTAAAACAGATAACAGCTGATCAACAGGACCAGATGGTGCTCACACAGGAGTTTCAGAGCAGTTCTGACATGAAATTGCCAAACTATTAACTGTGGTGAATAACCCACTGCTGAAATTGGCTTGGCTTAAATTAGCCTCAAGGTCGGAGGAAGTGCWATATGTGATGCCCCATCCTGAAAAGGTCCCTGGAAGAGCCCAAAGAACTTCATACACATAACCTTGGTTTTCATTTTAGAGGGATTTGTGAGAAAAATTATGAAAATGAAAAWTAGTGGGCATATGGAGAAATGCAAAATAGTGGAGAAGAGTCAGCACAGCTTAGAAACCACAGCTCATAAATCTGTTGTTAAGGGTTTTTTGACAATCAGCACGTACATAGATGAAGTTGATCCTGTAAACTCCATGTACTTGGATTCCTCAAAGCTTCTGGTGAAGTCTCTTCCCTAAATAAAGTAAGTTTTKGTA
This sequence comes from Malurus melanocephalus, assembly GCF_030028575.1. Taxonomy (NCBI): domain Eukaryota; kingdom Metazoa; phylum Chordata; class Aves; order Passeriformes; family Maluridae; genus Malurus; species Malurus melanocephalus. Next base: position 468,864 of record NW_026623611.1, read on the forward strand.
AGGATGAAGGTTGTCTTGTGGACTAGCAACCAGTTTAAAGACAAGAAACCAAGGGCAGGAAGAGCTGCCAGTCTGCCCAACAGGACAARGTCACCACTCAGGGTCACTCTGGGSTGTGTGKTGGCCACACTGCAGCTCCATGGACTCGTGAGTGACCTGAAAAATCATTGGAGGTGACAAAACATGCCCACAGCATTCAGTGACTTGGAGTAATCAAAATGAAAATGAACTGTGAAGAGTTACAGAAAGATCCCAGGGTGCTGAAAAGCTTTTGAATAAAACGGTGGATGACAGACAACGTTATTGAGTGCAGAGGAGTCGACTTAATTTTAGTGCACATAACTTTGCATGCTCGGTGGTGGGCCCTGAAGAATTGCCCCTGCAGGAAACTCTCTTGGAGTTCAAGGAAGTCTCAGCTAAACCCACAGCAGCTGTCAAAAAGGTAAATGGATAATTAAAAACCAGCAGGAAAGAAATGAGGGAATAAARTGGGACGTTTTGCCATTCTGCAGACCCACGATGCGCTGTCATTGGAAAGGTTCACGTTGGGCTGCTCATGCCACTACAGGAAAGATGTCAGGAAAACCAGAAAAATCAGAGAAAAAAGGGGCAAAGCTGTGAGATCTTTGAAGCAATTGCTGTATGAGTAGAAATGAAAAAGACAGGGAGAGTTCAGTGAGATAGAGACAGTGGGAGAGGGAAGGTGTGACAGGGAGGTGACATCAAACACGCCACGGAGGGAGTGATGAGGAGGATGAGGAGTGATGAGGAGGGATGAGGAGGGATGAGGAGGGATTGCTCGCTCTGCCTGTGCTTGGCAGCTGCTGAATCACTCGGTGCTGCTGCTGCTGAGTGCACAGAGGCGTGGGTGAGGCTGTCAGCCTTTGCCCTGAGCGAGTGGGAGCAGCCAGCCCTGTCCACACACTCAGAGCATCCCACCCAGACACATTTTCACCGTCACTCCCAGCAGAACCACAAAGGTCAGTTTTTTCTCTTCTTTTTCCCCCTCTTGCAGTTCAGTGGTGCTTTAACTGAGGCTGTTGAGTTGTGAAGRGCACTGTGACCGCCACAAAGCCATGGTTCACGGGGTCACTGCTGATTTTCTTGCATATTTTCAATGTGGTTTCGGCCCAGTAAGGAGAGAATACATTTTTTAAGGAAGAGACTTTAACTACCCAAAATACTTCCATTACAACATTTACTGGAGTTTGTCCCCAGAAGAGGAGATTTTTTATTTGTTTCATTCAGTGGTTTATTACTCTTATTAAGCAAGAACAGTAATCTGAAATCCTGTTTAATTAGAGTGTCTGATGGCTTTTGTGGTCATTAGATGTTGCCTGATGTAGTTGTGAAATGTTTCTTTTTTTGACAGTTTGGGGTTTTTTTTCACGCTGCAGGTTTTTTTCCATTCAGTAACATTTTTTTTTTTTTTGGTGCTGCTTCAGTCTCCTGAAATCAGATGAAGATTTCATAGCTGGAAGGGCTGATGAATTGTTGTGTGAACAAAACAGAGATTTGAGCAACCTGGTCCAGTGGAAGGTGTCCCTGCCCATGGCAKKGGGGTTGGAACRAGAGSATCTCTAAGWTCCMTCCAAACCTAAATCATCCCATTTCTGTCTTTATTTCTCTTTACTCTGAAAAGTGTTTTACTCATTCAGGACTCTCTTCAGATCAGCACGACTCTGGGAGGGTTGAGACTGTTCAGCTCAAGCAAAGGCAGACTTGGAAGCCTCAGAAGCATTTAGAAGTCATGTCCAGGTCCAAACACAGATTTTTAGGCATTGACTGAGTGCTGTGTGCATGGGGAGAGGAGTAAAGAGCAGCCAGAAATGGGTGGGTTCCCAAGATATGCTGCCAATTATAATTTCAACCAAGTTTGGTTTGAAATCTCAAATTTCAGTGCTGCCTCCTAAGAGCTCTTCAGATGTCTTCAGAATAAAAACTGTGACATGCCCAGAAACAAAAGTAAGTCTGACAAAGAGATTTTTCTCCAATAATTCTGTGAGTTTTTCCAGTAATTCTTTGTTTTTTTGGGTTTTGTATGGGTTGGTTTTTTTTTGTATTATTGGAGGTGACAATAATTGGAGGTTGCCCACAACACTCGGTGACTTGGAATAAGCAAAATGGAAAGTAATTGTGAAGAGTTACAGAAATATCTCACGGTGCTGAATAGCTTGAGAATAAAACAGTGGATGACAGACAGTGTTGTCAAGTGCAGAGGAGTTGACTTAATTTTTGTTTTTTGTGTATTTTTTGGGTTTTGTATGTTTTTCCCCCAGAGAAGTTATGGAACTGATGTACAATTATGACAAGAAATCACAACCAAGGTGGCATGCAATGAGAACTAGACTGACCTTAAATCTAACATGCAAATCCATAGAGAACTCTCAATAAAAAGTAGTTGTAGAGAGAAAGGGGGGAAAATTTGGTTCCAGGTGAGATTTAGAGCCTTTATTCAGAGATTTATCTAGCCCAGATTTTTTTCCCCTTCACAGCCAATAACAACACAATTATAACACTACAGAAGAATCTTTTATCCTCATTGACAATGAGAATATATCCAGCTTTGCAAAACTCACAAAGAGTAAACTCCTGGTTTTCACTGCAGTTCATTGTAAGAGGATTACAGACCCTCAGAAGATGCACTCCAAGGCCTGGTAAAKGTCTGACCTGAACCTGAAGAAAAAMATCTCCATATGTGAGGAAAGAATTAGGATTCCTTTCAAAAAAAAMMMCMAAAAAMAMAAAMCCMMMAMWWWKAKRRGKYKMTGTCTATGTAGGTRCCTTGTACTGGCTTKAAAATGAGCACAGGGAGAAAATSTGTCCCAGAMAGGACAKCAGTGAGAAATGATGGGATGTACAGAGCCAAATCACCCTAGGGATGCAGGGAAGGGTTGGAATAACTTCTGTGGCTTTCCTAGTGAAGTTCCAATAAATGTYACCAGATTTAGACCTGGATGAAGCTAATTGCATCTCTAGCATTTTATGGATTAATAATCCTAAAAACTGTTGCTAACCTGACAGATTAAGGTACATCTTGGTTATTGCAGCAGGATSCAAATATTATGGGAAATGAAAAACAACCTATTATTTCCCAACAGCCATTGAACAAATTGTACAATACATTGACAACTTCAATACAATGAAGTTTTGATTTGGTAAAAAATGGGAACATTGTAATACACTAGGCTTAGAAATTAAGTTTGGATCAAGTGATTTCTTCAAACTAAATGAGAGGAATAACAGTCCTATCAACAATGCTTTTGTTTTTAAAGGGCAAATCTTTGTGAGGTTGGTGTGCTTAAAAGCTTAATTGCAGGCTGGGCTTTGAGAGTTTTTGCATCTTTTATTCCATGACCATGGGGAGTTTGGATCTGAGTAAATGGGGAAGGGTGTTTAGGAAAAGGCAAAGGTCAGCAGGAGAGGACAATAGCCAAATGGCCAAAAATCAAGCTCAGATAGATGCTGCAGAGGATATTAATAGAAATAGTAAAAAAAACAAAACAAAACCAAAAACCAAACAAACAACAAACCAACCAAAACAAGCAAAACCCAGGAAAAGAGCAATATTAAATACTTTTGGCATCAGGAAAGTGAAGAAGTGGGGCTGTCACATGGTGAGGGCAGGATGGAAATAAGTCTTTGTCACCAAAAGGATACAAATATTTTGCTTTTGTTCTCAGAAAAACCAGTGAGGTACACAAATGAGAATAAAGCAGGGTGATGGGTGGGAATGGGAGCAGAAGACTCTCATTTCTCAGATGAAAGCCGATTAGAAGTTGCTCACAGTGCTCATTTCCAAAAATTGTTTGGAACTGTCTGATGTAGGTGAAGAAAATACAAAACTCTGAACATCCTACCTCAAGGGAAAGGCAAAACAAAAAGAAATTATCTGCCCTTAGAGTGCACACGACTGCGGAAGGTTCAGCTCAGCAGTGAGCTGGCTTGAAGGGGGAACTGGGATGATCGCAGAAGTGATTTCAGAAGCCTGGAAGAATTTCTTCCAAGGGTATTAGGTTKTGAGAGCATAATGCTTCAGGAATCCTCTATGCAAGATGCATAAAACTTTTCAGAAATGTTYTAGCATTGCTTCACATTTGACATTTTTTTTCCCCACCAGCTTGAGACAGCTCTGGAAAGCAAATATCTSTCAGAACAGGGGCCACAGCACAGAGGTCACCACTGATCTGTCAGAGCATTTACAGAGAGAGGTTTTGTGCTTTGCATTCACATGTTGGCAAATGTGATAACACAGCTTTTTCCTTTTCCAGAAGGGAGGAAAGCTGCCCTGGTGTTTTGTTTACCTGACTGTATCAGGTTGATCCTGCTGGGTCTCAGGGCTCCTGCCTGGTGTCTCTGTCACTGGGTGTTCTCCAGCTCTGCAGGACCTTGGAAGGGTTCTGCTTTTCCGTAATGTAACATATTATAAGATAATTATTATATAATAATGTTATAGTACCAATATATAATAATATATTGTTATATAAATACATATTGTATTATATTGTATTATATTGTATTATATCATATTATATTATATTATATTATATTATATTACATCATATATTACATCATATATCACATCATATCATATCATATCATATCATATCATATATCATATCATATTATATAGTATCATATTACAGAATTAATATTATTTTATTATAAACTAATCTTATAATATCCATATAAATATTTTATTATCAACATTATTATTATAATATAATTATAAATTGATATTATTAGCATTAATATAAAGATAATGCCATACATTATTTGACTCTGCTCTGTTGTTTGGGGTTTTTTTRAAATCTAAATGATAAGACTAGTACCCCTGCCCCATGCCAAAGATGTTAATTTTCTAGGCTTTAATTAATTCCTGATGCATTTTAAGCAAGACAAAATTATCTCTAATGGAGAAAACACACTGATATTGTGTAATGAGTCTCTCTTAATTTTTTCCCTACCTGAGAAAACACTTTATCTTCTCTACCAAGAATGTAAATTTACAAAGAATAGTGATTTTTCTGAAGTGCCAGTTTGACTGATCACARATGAAACCCGGGTGTTATGAGGGGAAGTTTCCTGTGATGGCGTTGAGGGCTGGGGCAGCAAAGTGCTCATTTTCTTCAGAGAATTGTGTGTGGCTTGCAGAGATTCTTCCTGAGCAATATTCTGATGCTCTTAAGGTCTGAACTGTGAAATGGCCAAATTGTACAAATCAGTGGTTTCAGGTCGCTGGTGAGTGTTAAAGGTGTTGAGAGTGAATGGGTTTGGTTTATTTAAAGTAAAATACAACATGCACCTGCAATGTCTTTTTGTAAGTAGGAAAAAACAAAAGGGAAAAGAGAAATAAATGCATTTTAGTTTTGCTGGAAATGAAAGGTCCTGCCCAGGTGCTTGTTTGGGTTTTTTTTTTTTTCCTTTTTCCCAGAATGTGAAGCAGCTTTTTAATTAAAAAATATTGAGCAACACCTGTAAGAATCTCCAGTGAGAGAAAACTGATTTGGAGTTTCAAATTAATGTGGGATATTCTGCTGCTGTGTGTAGCACATGGAGAGGAGGGAGGCAGAGCACATTTGTGTTCTGGACCTTTAAAGTCACTGCCATTCAGATTTTCCTGTGGATCAACTCTGATTTCTACAATAGCAAAGCCACCAACAATTCAGCTGCAGAAAACATTGTGTCCAGACTTCTCCTATTTAGCATCAAAATGTTGCTTGGCTGTTAAATTAAAAAAAAAAAAAAAAAAAAAAAAAAAAGAGAATAAAGAAAAAAAAAAAAGACACAAAAAGCAACCCCTCAGACACAGAAGATGTGTCTCTCATTGTATCAGCAAGCCTACATCGTGTCTCTGTTATTTTGAACAAACAACTTCCTCTTGTGCGGGTTTGCTAACACATGGCTTAAAACAGTTGCAAGAAATAAYATATCTGTGCTATTATTCCAGAAATGTGAGTGCTGAACAGATGATTCTCTCTTTTGTGGCTCAGAGAAGTTCTCACCTTCTGGAAATCACTGGAGAAGCGCAAGGATTTTAATTTTTTCTCCTTCCATAAGACACGAATAATATATGAGGGAAGAGAGCTCAGTTTAGCCAGATGCATAGAGCTCCCACAGATGACTGCCTGGTCCAGAGTTATAATAGGGATTAGGAGAACTCTGTCACTTTATTGTGTACCTGAACTATTCCATAATTAAACAGGTCCAGATAAAAAGAGGTAGAAGTATGGTCATTTGGCAGAGGCATTATTGGCCAAGTTGAGTCCTTTTTTAATAATACTTATCAATATTTTCTTCTGAAGTGATGTATTACCACACATACATAAACACTTGAGATGAAATGTGAAAGTCCCCATTCTTTTTATGAAGACCTCTCATCACTGTGATAGAAATGCTCCTTTTCTTCTGAGCAGAGACAGGAATTTTTAAGGCCAGAACGTGTTCCTGCAAAACCCCTGGCAAGTGAGRCCATAAAGCATTTCTTGCTGACTGCTGTGAGCCTGAGTTTGCGCTTACACAACCTCTCCCTTAACCAGGCTGCTCGCATTTCTGCAAGCTCATKCTGGTTGCAGACCAAACAGCAGCTAAATTATTTGTCACTTCTTACCAAGGGGGTGGCAGATGGGTTTGATTCTGCACAATCACAAAGCAAATCTGGGGAAAAAAAAGTTGGGATCAAATCAGGAGGCTTTTTCCCTGCTCCTGTTTTTTATTTATTTATTTTTTTTTTTATTTTAATGAAGCTGCAGCACAGATATAAAGCTTAACATCCCCCGGCAGGCACACAAATTAGGATTTGCAGAAGTGATTTTCTGCCTGGGCTCTGGCTCAGCTCCTCTGGGCAGCAAGAGGAACCCTTAGCTTAGGTTTGCAGGCAGGGCAAGGTCCCAAACCAACCATGGAGGTCTTCAAGTGGATGGGAGGGATGGGAAAATGCAAAATTCTCACAAAAAGAGGAGAAAGGTGGCTAATTCTGGATCATCCAAAGGCAGGAGGTGAGAGGGAGAGGGAGAGGGAGAGGGAGAGGAGAGCCACTGAGTGACTGATTACTCTGTACCTATTAAGTGCAGAAAAAGACTGATCACCAAATAAATGGGGTTCATGTCTTATAAATCACCATCATGGGATATTGGAGATGACATTAAGCATTACGAAGGATAAGGTCAGAACAGAGTAGGTACTGAACATAAAAAGGCACTCTGCAGAAGGGCTTGTTTTAAAGGCAATTAAAAGAAGGTTTCAGAGGGGTCTGATAGGTCACATCCTGATGCTTCAGTCATCTCGATTGAATTGTGGCTTCTTGCTGCTCTGTTTTTGCTGCTGTCACCAGATGAAGGCAGGAATGGGAAATGCCTGGGAGGAAAGGATCACTTACCCCAGTGCTGTGACACTCCCCAGACATGGTGGTCTACAACCAGGATCAGGGAGGAGCAGCAGGAACAAAGGACACAGCTCACCCATTCCAGTAAAGCAGCAGGAGGAGGAGGAGGAGGGAGAGGAGACCTGGAAGATGAGAGAGATGGACTTGGAAAGCTGCCAACTGTTAAAGCCTTTCCACCTGTTCAGCTACATCAGATAAAGATAAGTGCTAAAAAAAAAAAAAAAAAAAAAAAAAAAAAAAGAGCTGGTAAGCGCCATCCTTTCAGGAGCACATAAAACTATGAGTGAGGGGGTGGAGCTGTGAATAGATCTCAGAGCTATGAACCTTTTTATTTGTCTCTCTCTATGCTTTAAGGAGCAGGAAACCAGAGCAGCAGAGCTCAAAGTGATGTCTGAGGGAGATTTCAGGGATTTTTGCACTGCAGATTTCAGCCCCTTCACTCACAGCCTGCCACAGCCATGCCCAGGGTGCAGAGGGTGAGCTCAGGCAGTTTGGACCACTGGGGTTCAAGGTGGGGAATAGGAGAACAGGCAGCTCCTCTTCTTTTGGGATGGCCAGTTGAGTTTGGTGGTGGCCACTTGGGCTTGGATGATGGCCACTTGGGTTTGGATGATGATCAGCTGGGTTTGGTGATGACCAGTTGAGTTTGCTGATGCCCAGTTGGGTTTGGATGATGGTCAGTTTGGCTTCGTGATGGCCAGCTGGGTTTGGTGATGGCCAGCTGGATTTTGTGACAGCCAGTTGGGTTTGGATGATGACCAGTTGAGTTTGGATGATGACCAGTTGAGTTTGGATGATGACCAGTTGGGTTTGGATGATGACCAGTTGAGTTTGGATGATGACCAGTTGGGTTTGGTGATGACCAGTTGGGTTTGGATGGTGACCAGTTGGGTTTGGTGATGGCCAGCTGGGTTTGATGATGACCAGTTGGGTTTGGTGATTACCAGCTGGGTTTGGTGACCGCCAGGGCCAGCTGCGTTTGAGTCATGGCCAGCTGGGTTTGGTGATGGCCARTTTCATTTGCTGATGGCCCGTTGGCTTTGAATGATGGCCAGTTGGGTTTGGTGATGTTCAGTTGGATTTGGGTGATGGCCAGTTGGGCTTGGTATTGGCCAGTTGGGCTTGGTATTGGCCAGTTGGGTTTGGTATTGGCCAGCTGGGTTTGGATGATGTCCAGTTTGTTTGGTGATGACCAGCTGGGTTTGATGATGACTAGTTGGCTTTGGATGATGACCAGTTGGCTTTGTTGGTGGCCAGTTTGGTTTGGTGACGACCAGTTGGCTTTGTTGATGGCCAGTTTGGTTTGGTGATGACCAGTTGGATTTGCTGATGGCCAGTTTGGTTTGGATGTGCCTTTAATGCCTTTTAGAAGACAGCAGACCCATTTGCCTCAGAATTTTGCTCCCTTCACCTTCACGAAATGTCAGCAAAAACCGCTGTTCTTTTGCTCCCAGTTTTGGGGTTCTCAGAGGTGCCTGTAACCTCTCTGCCCTCCTCCTGTGGGATCTTCTGGTAAGGAACCATCCCAGCTGTGCTCTTATCCCACCACCGACCCCCTGCTTTTAACCCTTTTTTGCAGTTTTTTTTCTCTGGGGATTTCAAAACCACATTTCCACTCATGCTTCATTCCAGCCAGACTTATTTTGGTTACAAATCTCCACAGAGGAGCAACTTTTCCTAGGTGGCAGACATGCTGGTGCATTTGGTTTCCCTACCACTTCCCAGCAGAT
>NW_026623611.1:478453-486449 GCF_030028575.1 Malurus melanocephalus
TTGGCTGATTTTTCCTCCTGGTCAAGGACAATCACCTCCTTTTCCAGCAGTGATTGCAGTGTCTCTCTAAGCCAGGCTCTCAGAGCCCTTCTGCAGACTCTGAGGTGAATTTGCTCGAGCTCTCAGCTGAGCCCGAGGTCAAGCTCAGTCCYTCCATTAGAATTTTTATCTTGGACACAGCACAATGCTGACCAAGGCTCTGCAGTTTGTTTCCCTTTGTGCACAAAATCCTCAGTGGAAAAAGCCTTTGGGAACAGGCAGGAATAAGGAATGGTGCAGGGTTTGCAACAGGACAGCTCTAGTGAGGGATTTTTGTATCTTTTCAGGGCCTGAGATGTRGATTTGTGTCTGTGCCTTTGTCTGGGAGGGTTTTTTGAGGGGGTAGAGGGGCTCTGCTGCTGCTTCTGCTCCTCTGCCCCTTCCTCTCACAAATCAGGGGCTGCAGCAGGGCAGGGATGCTTTCAGCCCAGAGACACTTTCATTTTCCCTCATTTTTTGGGAGGAATTGGCCAGTGTTGGGCTGGGGTTGAYCTCTCAGAGCTCTGAGGATTGGGCCCTACCCTAAATTCAGGGTATAKCAGACAAACAACTCCTTAGCAGCAGTGCTGGTTTAAGCATCACTGCCATGAGCCCTATTGCTCCCATGCCTACCCCCATTTCGCCTCTTTTTAAGCATTTTTTTATCCCTGCAGTCAGATCAGCTTCCAGTTTCTGTCTCTCACAGGGCTGTGAGGACACTTGCCYGAGGGGCTGTCACCAAAGGACAGACATCACAAGAGAGGACTGAGGGCAGCTTGTGCAGCCACGGCCACAGAGCTCTGGCTGATTCAGTAGGAAAACCACAGATTTACAGCAAAGAGGAGTGCAAGAGGGGCAAGAGAAAGCCAAAGAGGTTGGCTGGGTGGTCTGCCATGGGTTTGGGACTTGGTGTTGCCCAGTTGTGCCACCATAACTGCAAAACCCCTGTGCTTTCTCTGTGCTCTCCCAAAGACCATGAGAGCAGACTTGTCTGCCAATTTCCCCCTCAAAACCAACCATTTTCACCCAAATTGCAGGGGTGAGCTGAAGCCACAGGGATGGTGAAGTTCCCACGTGTGTCCTCCTCTGGGAAAGGCTGCAGCCTGGGCTGGCAGTCACTGGGTGTGTTTGACCTGTGGGAGGGACAGTCAGTGGTCAGATGTCCAAAGAATTGGCTTGGGACTGACCACAACAGAAACCACCCCTGATTTAGTGCCTGGGAAGAGGCTGGAGGGAGGAAGTGCACATTCATGGGATGGAATAGTGAGGAGATGTGAGAGGGGTGGAGAAATGAGAGAAAGAGATTGAATTGCAGGAGCTGAAGGAAGTAGAAGGGATATTGGGAGAAAAGCAGAAATTTGGGATGCCAGACCAGAGAAAATGGAGCTTCCTCAGCTCTGCTTCTCTCAGAGCAGGCTTTATTCTCCCCAATGTCATCTCAAGGAACCACAGCCAGTTCTTCAGCAAGGATGGTGACTCAGAGGCACAAAAATGGAGGTGTTTGGCCTCCAACATTGCCAAGGTTTGTCTGCATGTGTGCAGGGACTCTGCTAGCTCCAGTTCTTGTCTTGCTTGCATAGGATGGCAGGTTTGGAGCTAGAAAYGAGTTCCTGCATTCTCATCTTTCTTAGGACAATTTGCCAGAAGAGATTGACTTGTCAGGGCTTGTGCAGGAGAGTGAGGGTATGGAACTACCACTGACTCACCTTCCTGAGAAGGGAGTGATGAGATTCTGGCACCTGTTGGAGAGAACAAATTAAATTAAGGAGAGCAACCTCAGAGAACCCTTCCAAGGGCCYTACAGGAAAGCTGGAGAGGGATTTTTCACCAGGGCGTGGAGTGATAAGTGGGAATGACCTTAGGCTGAAATGAGGGAAGTTTTGATCAGGTATTAGCAAGAAATTCTCTTCTGTGAGGGGGTGAGGCCCTGGCACAGGTTGCCCAGAGAGGTTGTGGACAGGTCATTTTTGAAAACTCTGTGGGTGTCACTGTGGGTTGTTACTCCGCCTTCACTCCAGCATTTCCACTGCTGGTACTTGTTTTCTTCAATGAGTTATTCATTCACTGTTTGTACCCATTAACTCTGCAGTTTTGGAGATGAGTGACCTGCTGATGGTTGGAGTGAAATTTTCTGCAGTCTCAAGTTCCTTGCAGCCAACAAGAAACACAACAGGAGGCACAGACAGAAATAWTACAAATGTATAGACCACAATACATTATCTACCCAGATTATCTGGTCTCCAGGTGATGAAAATATTTACATTTCTTATCGCCACTGTTGGTTTTTTATGACATTCTGCTCAATCTTTATATCCTCACAGCAATTACTGTCAGTGCTTTAGAGCTGAGGCTAATGAAATTCTTGTGGTGGCCTCCACCACACATAATTCACCACAAAATTGAGCTGTACATTTATGGAGTTATATGATCAGTGCTATAAATAAGCTGTAAATAAGTAAATAAGAAGAATTTGGAGTGTGCATGTGTATTTTGGCCAGCTTGTTGAAGTCACTGATCAGAAAAAGAAAAAAGCAGTTAACCACTCAGAGAAATCACTGCAATGCAAAATTATTTCGATGCCAAACAGGCAAGGTGTAGAAACATAATCTTGCTAATTACTGCTGCAGTCCTTGCAGTTCAGGTTTTGTGGTTTGTTACTCAGGTTTGGGAATCTCTGCCACCAGAAAGTCMTCTTCACAGGGCAGCAAAACACCAACATGTGTCATCCTGACATCCATCAGTTTTGCAGCTYGATAACTTTGGTGCCCTCTGGAGTCCTCTCATTCCCTCAGTCCTTCAGGATCTCTTGGCACACGGATGAGCTAAGCACCATTGGGGTGTTTTATTTACACTCTCAGTGCAAGGTCTTCTTTCTGAATTCACAAATTCTTCTATGGTTTTTGCTGTCAGTATATTACAAAACTTCCTTCTCAGCACAGCAGTGTGATAGTGGAGGGAAGCTCATTTCCTGGACATCAGAGATAAAACACCAGATGTACTTGTGGGAAGAGCTCAGTTTTTATGCAAGCAGGTCCATGTGCAGCCTAAACAAARCTGAGATTKGTGACCTTCRAGAGTAAAACCAAAAGTCAGGCCARGGTTTGTTTAGATTTGGGTTGAGTAGTATCTCTGGAAGAGAGGAGACACCAACAATATTCCCCCTATTGGATTCCTTTCCCTTCAGACAGTGGAGAGTTTTTATTATTATTGACTTCTGCAAGGCTGTGGCTGCACCTGGAAAATTTATCCAAATCATAAGCTCTCTGCAGTAAATAGTAATCCTAAACAAAAATAAATGTTCTCTGCCCTTTTTAGCCTGTGTATTTCAAAGCTACTTTGCAAAGCAGGAAAATATAATGCAGCCATAGCAAAAAAAATGAAAGAAAAARAAATACCACAACAGTGAAAATTTTCAGATACATTTTTCCTTTCCTCTTGTGGCTGCATTTGAAAAGCAAAGCAGGGAAATTCTCTGAAGAGCCTTGAGTAAAAGCCAATTTTAAAGCAGAATCCTCCATATGGATCTGCTGGGTTGTAGGCAGTGCAACCCATATTACCCCCAGAAGAAATGTCAGAGTAACCCCTTCATAGCTATTTCTCCYTCCCAATTAAACCCTCTGCAACAATATGCACGAGCATATTATGCCAGGCATKCTAAACTCTCATGTGTGACTCTGCAGTCCAACAACAGCCTTACATGAATATTATGAAATTATTATTTACATTGCAGTAATTCCCAGGTACTGCAGTTGAGAGCAGAGCCCCYATAGTGCTGCCAATTGTAGATTGAAGTTCAATTCAGGCCCCAGAAAGCAGCTTTCTAAAACTAAAAAGAGAGTCTYTGCTGCTGTGCAGAAGGAAGTTTCATTGCCTTCTGCTTGGGTGTGCTGCCCTGACCCCACTGAGGGTTTGGGACAGAGCAGGGACAATGCCATGGCCAGGGCTGGCTCTGTGCATTTCCCCATCCTTTTYCAGATGTCACAGCTCTGTCATCCCACATCACCCACCCACTGGGGTCCTCTCTGAACCTCCCTTGTGGGGTTTTGGATGGGTTGACCTTTACGGGTTCCTTCTGACCCAAACYGTTCTGTGACCCCACAGCTGCCCCACTGTGGTCATGGGTTACCCTCTCTTGGTCCATCAGTCCCCAAATGCCAGCTCTGCCACCAAAGCCTCCTCCAAACAGGACTCTGGCCCTGCCCACTGTGGGAACCCTCTCCAGCTCACCCCTTTCCCACCAGAGCTCCTTCCAGCGGGGATTTTCTGGCAGCTGGGGCTGGGGTTCCCATATCCCTGGGGAAATATGGCTCATACCCAAACATCAGCATGCTCCACGGGCTCAGGATCCATATTCTGCTCCAAGAGTCAGGATTGGTACCTGGCTCAAGGTTTGGGGCAATGACTGGGGAGGAACTTGCCCTCATCAGCAKGGATGGCCCCATGGCAACCACCAACAGAACAAGAGGATGCAGCCTTAAGCTGYGCCAAGGGAAGTTCAGGTTAGATGTTAGAAAAAAATTCTTCACTGAAAGGGTGATCACACACTGGAATTGTCTGCCTGGGGAGGTGGTGGAGTCACTGTCCCTGGATATGTTTAAAAACAGACTGGACATGGCACTCAGTGCCGTGGTTTAGTTGATGAGGAGGTGTCAGGTCACAGGCTGGRCTTGATGATCTCAAAGATCTCTTCCAGCCCGGTTCATTCTGTGATTCTGTGTGTGAAATCATCTATTAATTGTGCTGAATGAAAAGCAAACACCATGAAGGTGCTGCCCAACAGGCTCTCACCCTGGGAATCACAGCATTTCTAATTGAGATGGAAAAAGGAGAGTTTGACTTCACTTTTCCCCCCCTCTCAAATTACAGAGCCCAGCCAYGATTGCTTACACAAGCAGTAACCCCACGGTTTAAATGACAAATGAAAGCTCCAGGGCTCAGCAGTCATGGCTGCTTAGAAGCACCACAGTGCTTGATTTTGATTCATGKGAGCTTTGCACATGGAGCTGGTAGAAATGTCTTATTCCCTCTTCTCCCCTTGGCTGTTAATGTGTAATGCTGTGAGCTGACTGGTTTGATGCAATCCTGGGAGATGAGAAAAAGAAGATCTGTTAGAAARCATCCCAAAATACATCAGGGTAGAAAACGAGCTTCAGTTTGATACAATGGATGGAAATGTTCCTTCTCAAAATCTSACTGCTATCGCATTTTTGTCTGAATTTGTACAAAGTGCATAATTTTTATCTTCCTAGGTGAACAAGAGCAGTTTCACCACCTTCCCAGCATCCTAGCAAAATCCTAACCATGCTTTTGGCACTGCTGCTGCTTGCTGTGGCTCACACGAGAGCTGTTCCACCAGTGTTCTTCACAAACAAAGTTAAAAATAATTCTCTTTAAAGAGAAAAAGATGTTGTCACATAGGAAGAGATTTAATTCAGCAATGAGGATTTATTTTGTTTCCTTCTCTTTTCTTTTCCTTTTCTTTTCTTTTTTTTTTTTTTTACTTTAGGAGATTTGCTTGGAGAAACATCTTCTTGTTTTGTGCAAAATATTGCTGAGGGCAAACCACTGCATTTAATTTGATTTTTAGACCTTGCTACACAATCAATAACGCCTCAACTCTGGAAGCAAATCTCATGGAGAGTGACTTCAAGCTGAGATTTCTGACCAGTATCTCTGAAATTCAGATATGAAATCCTTTTCCACAAAAAAACAACCCCAAACAAAAGCAGTTTGCTTTTGACCTGGCCCATGTTAAGAAGAAGGCTSTTTATGGTAGTTAGAAGTGGCCAAGCTCTGCTGCTGTTCTGAAAAGTTCCAAAAATAAAGTGTAGCAATAACCCAAGGAGTGCTCTTCATGCAATGGCTGCCTATTTTTTACATGTGGACATTTAATTCATGTCCCAGTGATTCTCACTCATCTTTGCCCAAACCCTGGGGTTCCAAACTCTATAACAACTTTCTTCTAYGTGCCTTGGATGGGGATGGAAAATAGGGGCAGAAATCTTCTTTCATTGGATCTCTGCCCTGATATTTAAAAAATTAAAGAAGATCCCAGAGAGGTTCACACTGACTGGGCAGTGTGAGATTAAGATTTTGGTCCATCCCATGACTGTATCATCCACAGGAGGCYTGAGATGTGCTCACTCACACCAGGACTGGATCAAGCCATGCTCTGCTGAATTTTTTTTTTTTCCTAAGTCACCAGATGTGGAGCTTTTAGAATTCTCTTTGTCACTTGTCCAATTTCATCAAAATTCTCTTAGCACTCCCATTCTGGTCTGTTTAGCCCAGACTGTCAATTCGTGACTGGTGAAAATCTGGAAGCAATTCTTGCTCAGTGTAAAGTGCCAGGCTTAAATCCAAGATYTGATGGATGTGACAGTTAATTTCAACTGCAGATATTTCCCTTTGTCTTTTGATTGATTTCAGTTTCTCTCTGGATGTGCTTGAGAAAAATCTCTTCAGAACACTGATTTTACTGGTGCTGCTCTGCATAACTCTGGGACTTCTTCACACACATTTGTGATTCCAAAGTGAGGATTCAATGAAGATTTCAAGGGGCTACCAATATTTTGACAAGCAGTTCCCACCAAAATTTACTCCTTTAACCTGTGATGCACTCTGCTATGTACCTTGAAAAGATGAGTCTGCACAAAAGAGGGATTTGCAGTTTATAAATCACGCGGAGTTTTGATTATGTAGAATGATCATCTCTAAAACACAGCCCACCTTCACAAGAATYATGTCAAAACCATGTATTTTCAGGGAAAACCCACTTTAAAAAACCCCAACAAAACCACAAACGAGCATAACTTTTGTTTTTTTAGTTTTAAGATCATCAGAAATAGGAAATTCACCATGGCCATTGCCACAGCTTTCTAATGGATTGCAAGAAATGGGAAATTCAGCATTAGTACAGCTTGATAACAGTTACCWATCCTGACATTTCAGACTCTGCAAGTCATTTTTAGTTTGAGTTTATAGCTTCACCTAGACAATTGGACTTTTTTGTTGGGTAGSTGGAAGAGCCCTCACTAATCAGATTCTGCTCCCCTGTAGATAGATATTTACAGCCTATCATATAATTATCACTCTCCTTGTTAAGCTAAACAGGCTGAGCTACTTAAGAAATCCCAAATCTCATTTGTTACCCAGCCATCAAGTGCTGATTTATAGAAAATTAGCCATTTTTCCTCTCATGTCCTTGGTGCTTTGATTAAATTTCTCTTCAGGCATGAACTTTTGCTAAACCAATGCTTATTTGGTGGCTCTCCTTTGCCATTAGTTGCTACCACATCACCCTTGTGAACAATTCAGTCAGATTTACTCCCTTTGGGGTCAGTGAAACCTCACTGAGTGCAGTTTTCTGTCCACACACAAGTTGGAGCACCAAAACCAAATCCCTCACTTGCCAGGTGTGCACCTTGTCCCTGCCTTTCTCTCTTTGTGATTAATTCCTCTGCACTTTAATTTGGGAGGACATTGGTGCTCAGAAAACATCCTTTGCCCTTGCATTTAATGTGGATTTTTTTCTTGATTTTGACTTGTGGGTGAATTCAGGGAAAAGGCAACAAAAATGTCATATACTGTGTGGATTTACTGTAAATATTTTTGTTTATTTTCTGACATATTATAGGATATAACACTACTGTGAAAAGTACTTAGTGCAAGCCAACTGGAGACGAAAGAAAGGAAGAAAGGGGAAAATTTATTTTGGAGAGAGTTGTACTGGAGAGCTCCTTGGAGCTGCYTCCTGGCCAGCCTGTGCTGTGTCATGGCAAGGCAGAGATTGGAGCTGCCACTCTGACAGAGCTGCACAACCACAGCCAAATCAGAGCCCTGATTGCATCAGTGGCATTTAATTCCATTTCTTGATTTAGGGGAAGAGGAAGCAACATGCACATGACATTCCCTTCCTCTCCCTGACAAGGCAATGACACTGAACTAAGTAAGACCTGACTTAATTGTTTCTGGTTTT